>NW_015388379.1:71613-96893 GCF_001527695.2 Protobothrops mucrosquamatus
TCCCTTGACTCTGCTGGCAAAAGAGGGGAAGAGAACCTGTGGCTCAGTGACTAAATCACTGACTAGTATGTATAACTGCCCAGGTTCGAATCCCATAAAGGGTATGGCTAACTGATGAAGGCAAAAAAGCCAGAAATGGTCCATCTTAGTCTCCCAATTTAATTCTTTACTCTTTGTCAGAAAAAGAAATTTGGATATATATATATATATATATATATATTCTGAGGTTTTCGCGGGTGTTTGTATGTAGGTCTTTGGTTATTCGGGTTTTCTCCCGCCTAAAATTGGAAGTGTCTTGGCGACGTTTCGACGAAGTCCCATTCGTCATCTTCAGGCTGGTGTCTTCAACACATTACTCCTAGTAGCATGAAGCTGCTATGCTGGTCAACTAAAACTAAAACTGACTGACTAGTTTCTAAAACGATAGTGAGGCGAGATGGAAGTGAGGTCATGAGAATGTGTCCCTCAAAAAGGATGAGTCAGGCATCTTTTGGTGCAACACATGGGTCATGAGTGTGAGCCCTGTGTGGGAAATGGATACTGAACAGAAGGTATCCAACACAAGGTCCTTTCTATTGAGACAATACAATTAGGAGACACAATATGACAGGGAAATGCACACTCATATTTATTATTAATTTGATTTGTAGCCTCTCAGTGTGTCCTAAGGCAGCTAACAATCAAGATAAACAGTTGGATTCAAGGAATTTTCAGATGAAGTGCACTCTTACAAGCCAATGCCCAAATCTAAGTAATATTTCCCTTGAAATTGTCCCTTATTATTTCTGATATCAACATTTTTTGCTCCTAAGCGATGCTTCAGTACAGTTTTCAAGCCATTCTCAATAGTGAGATGGGCAGCAAATAAATTTAATCAATCAATCCATAAATGAGCTCACATCACATCAGTCATTATTATTTCATGTGAACTGAAACCTTGGACCTCCTTCCTAAATTCCACTATCCAGTGAGGTTAGAGAAAGGCAGCTATAAGCATGTTCTCAGCTGATTGAAAACATCCCAGACTCTGAGCCTGCAATTTTGGGAGATCCTTGTCTCCAATCAAGGCAAGATGAAGCTTATTTAACAATTGGACCAACAGGACCTCCATCCAGTCTTGATTCCATTTCATTCGATTCAGTCCAAATCTGAACTCAGGGACTGGTCAGCGGAATTGCCTTCACCTTTGAAGACAAAAAACTAGTGAACCTGAAGCTATTAACACCAAAATCTCCAGCATATGAGGCCCTGTCCCACCAGTTTTATGGTGATACTAAACTGCTGAAGGGACACTAAATGGCAATGATTTGTATCCTAAATAATAAACACCCCATATCTCATTTTGGATCAGCTTACAACAGGATTCAGCATGACAGCATCAGAAGGGAAGCCTTGGTCAATAGAACTGAAGCATGCTTATCTGCCTAAGAAAATTATAGAGGTTTTACTCCGCATATTCAATTCTCAGTGAAGGTTACCTACATTTTTGACTGGGTTTAGCCCACTTGAAACGGCTTTGGAAAAAACAGAAAAGACACCAATATTTTCCACACCTTGTTGAGCAACTTCAACTGTGACAAAGCATCTTGGTTGATTGTAAATCTCTGTCTTTCAAAACTCCCCAATATCTTGTTGATGGGATCCTCCTTCGGGAGAATGACCTTACTAAGGATCGTCAGGTCTGCTGCTACCTCTCCATTCTGATCCAAATACACTTTCAGCAGGGAAAGATTGTACAATTCCCTCTTCTTTAGAAATGGATGTAACTAGAATGGAAACATCCAGGAATTTAAAAGCAGAAATCTTGGTTTCTTATCTTTTATCACTATTTACATTTGAATCTTTCTTCTATGGTTGTTTAACTTGCAAATATTTTGAGTTGGGAGAACAAGTGTTACCATTATCTTCGAAATTGAAGTACAAAGATTCAGCAATATTTCTAAATCATATAGTATATTGATAAAATGTATATTAACGAAATGTAATTGATAAAAATTGTCAGTCATATATAACAATCTAGCAAAGATCACCTTTCAAGTAAACAAATACACAAATAACTAGAGTATTCATAAACTCCTTGCAAACAACAGGTGATTATCAGAAAGCAAGGATTTATTAAAAAGAAAGTTGCAAGGCTAATCTTCATTCAGGTAGAGGAGATAGGAAAAATGATCAGATGAAGTAATTCTCCTTTATTGTAAAGCAATATTAACAAAATCTTGCAGTGTGAAAGCACAAATCTTTCACCATCTCTTTTGACAGTCAAAAAATTTAGGGAGGACTTTTTCTGAGTTTCTTTCTCTGCCAGTTACGCAGCTGTCGGTTGCACCCCCCAAAAAAACCATCTTATCTGATCCTTCCCTGCATCTCTTTCTCTGGTCCTCCGAACTCATTCACACGTATTGTTAGACTTCCTTAACAGATTGTGTGAATACTGATGGTATAACTTGTTTTTAGCAAAGTATTAACAAAATGCTTCCTGATGTGATGAATGGGGATCTAGTCAATTGAGTGCTGGATGATATGAGATAATTAAGTTGATACAATTGTCTCAAAAATTGTACTCAAATAAATATTAATATTACTGATAAAATTGGGGAGTTACGAAAAACAATTAGACCTTGGTCATTGTTTCTTCTATATTTTCATTAATAAAGGAAGTAGATAAATCATGATTTTCTGATGCAAAAATTATAATAGCACTTGGACAAAGTTATTTTGGTCTCTTTTAAAAATTCCCAGCTTCTCTCAGGTCCCTATAGATCCCTGTCAGGATGCTGCCATCCTGATGGGTGGGGGACCTTTGGAGCTCTCCTGTGATATGTTTAGCTTTGCTTTCTTGACTCGGTTCTGCTGCCCGAGGTCATCTGCCTCACCTCACCAAGGAAGAGATGCCTGGGAACATCTTACCACAGTTTCCCTCTGGAGTTCTCACAACCTCTTTGAACCTCTGTATTGGCACCTATGGACTGGACAGTTGGGAGGGGTTTTGAACAATGGGGTTTAGCCTAACAATTTCATCTGGGAACTTCAGATTCTGCCTGCCTTCTCTTGCTGTCACTGACTCTCAATAAGGGCCTTACCACTTCCAGAAAATAAAAATATGATTTTGTGTTAGAAAGAGGTGCCTGAGTAAAATTCAATAGGAATTTCTCCACACTTGGAGAAGACACTGCACAAATTTTTCATCAGGTTTAGTGAAGGACAAAGAAGGGAAGACATCAAGCAGAAGAGCCATGTTGGAATAGAATAGAACAGAACAGAACAAAACAGGATAGAATAGAACTGGAAGGGACCTTGGAGGTCTTCTAGTCCAGCCCCCTGCTCAGGCAGGAGAACATATACCATCTCAGACAAGTAACTGTCCAGCCTCTTCTTAAAAATCTCTAGTAATGGAGCACCCATGATTTCTGAAGGCAAGCTGTTCCACAGGTTAATTGTCCTCATGTTAGGAAGTTTCTCCTTAATTCCAGCTTGCTTCTCTCTTTGATCAGTTTCCAGCCATTGTTTCTTGTCCTAGTTTACAGGAGCTTAAAATCAGAAAAAGTCTGGGAACTTTTTTTTTTTAAATATAAAAGGTCTTGGTTGTTGAAGGGAGGATGCAGCACTCTTCCGATAAGTAGGAGATGTTGTAGAGAAGCTTAAGATCTTAAACCACCAAGCCCAGAGAGCACAAAAGACCCTGAAAAGGAATTTAGTTTGATGGATCCTTGTTGGGACCTTATACCTTCCATGGCTGCAGCCTTGGAGCCCCCAACCTCTCTTCACCCTTCTTCCTTCTCCTCTGGGGTTTGGATGCACCACTTAAGGCATGGGCCAGAATCTTAATGACACTGTAAGTAATGCCTGTATTTGTGACCCCCATCCTATTCTTTTTCTTTTGGGTCTCCACTGGTGTTTTCTGGGTGCATCTTCTTCGGCCTTTGACAGAAAAGGTGTGTTTTGAAACAGAACAGTGAAAATACTCAGCTTGAAATTCAGGTTCCACAAAGATAGGTGATCTATAGACATTATTGTTTTTCCAACTCTTTTTCGACTGAAAGGGAAAGGTCCAAATACTATGGATGTGCTTGAGATGCCTATTCTTTTTAGTTGAAAATACTCCAGACACTGTCAAGATCCAGACTTTCCCTTCAATGGGTTCTGGCAAACCTTCAAGTGCTGAATGGAAGGGAAAAATCCTGTCCCAAAGGGCATCAAATTCTACAAAGTGAACAAAGATGTTGACTTGTCTCCACTTAAAGAGGGCATCCCTGAGGAATTCTGCATGTCTAGTCGTTGAAAAACTTTGTGATATAACAACACAAATTCTATTCTTGATAAGCATAGGAGTAAAAGTTCTCATGAAATTCTCTCCCTTCTCTGTGTCTGGAGCAAAGAGACCAATCAGGGTCCATCCAAAATGGAGGAGAATTTGGACAATTGCTGGATACTGGATCCCTTCTTTGGGGAGCATTGGATGGAAAAAAGGGAATTGACTTTTATCACTCAGAGCCTCTGAAGCAATTCTCTGACTGACCTGAAAAAAGCAATGAAGATTTCTGTGTTATATTTGGGGTCCTACCAAGTCCCAATTTTTAGCTTTTAATGAATCCAACTTTTTTCTCATGCACGTATTAGAACATTTCCTGTTGATTAGTTGTTAGGCCATATCAAGATACAGAATATAAAACACAGAACATTAACAAGAGTGTATGTAAAAACAGAATTTAGAAAAATAAGTACAATAGAATAAGCATAAACAATGAAAATAGTATTTCTTTATAACCACAGAATTTACCACAATCAGACCGTATGTCAGAACCCATATCAATAGGTTCCCCAATCCTTTCCTCCCCCCTTCCTCCTTTTGTTATTTTTCCTCTTTCATCGTGACCCGAATCTCACTCTCTTCTCACCCTGGGTTCTGCCATAGGGGGGAGGGGGAATGCTTGAGGGTTATTGCCTTGACTTCCTCTATTGCTACAATGTAACACTTTGCTTTCCTGCATTATTTCTTGTGAATTTTCCCATCCCTTAGTGTCAGCTAGCAAAGCGAGGGTAAGAATGGAATGCAACCTCCGGCGACTGCTTTATCTCCGTGGCCCCAGAGAAGGTGCAAAGAGCCGCCTAAACATCGCAGCTACAACCAGAGATGGCCCGATGTTATCTCCCTGTTCCCACGACTAGCCTAGCACCTGGGGATTGGGCCATTTGAACTGACCAGATGAACTATGGGGTGGGGTTATGCTTGGGACACTTTTACCTATCGTTCTGCATGGGAAATCCTCAGATCCTGTCTAGTATGGCTGCTATCAGCTTCTCCTAATAAAAGTTCCTTTTGAAAGAAACTTTTCCAGAGTTCTGCTTTCTTGGGATGAGGTTTCGAAGTGGGCCATGACATTAGACAGGATCTGCAGTAACAGTCGGACTGGAAGGAAGACCCTTACCGGGGGACTTTGCAACATTATCCATGTCAGATACGGGAGCAAGGAAGGAAGAACCCGCCACAAAGGGGGAACACCCCTGCCAGTCGGAGACCTACCAACTATCCAGCTCTGAGACTTCCTACACATCAGAAGAGGTAGTGGAAGTTCGCAGCCACAAGCCTCGATGGTCGATGGGTGTAGGGAAGAAGGATGACTGGGAGAAGAAATCCAGGAAGATGACTCTCTGCTGAGGTAGCCAACAACCAGGGTGGAAACTGGAGATGGAGAAGTCCCTTCACCTCAACAAAGATGAAGGAGATCATCCCGGACATCCAGGCTGGATGTTGGAGCAGGCGATTGATATGATGGAAACAGCTTTCAACTCCCTCAAAGAGGAGTGACCCGACCCGTGCGTCGGAACCATATGGCTGGGTTGCAGCAAAAAAGAGGCTGAGGGCGAATCCAAGGCAGAGGCTCCAGGCATGTCTGGCAAGGCAACCAAACCCACAGCGGTCACTACGGCAGCCCCCACTCCCTGTCGTGCTGTGGCTGGCGACCAAGAGGGGAGATGCCACAGGAGGAAGAAAAGGCAATGGTCCATCCAGAAGTTCCTGCCTCTGGACGTAAAGTTTCACAGAGAGCCACAACGCCTGGGATTTTTCCTAACCCAGGTCCTCAACTATATGGAGGAATATGGCCGAGACATCCCCACTGACCACACCAGAATCCACATTGTGAAGGCGGCTCTAGAAGGCATCACTGCCGACTGGGTGGTGGACTTGTACGATTCGGATGCACTTGGTGGTGGACTTGTACGATTCGGATGCTAAACTTAAATCAGTTCATGTTCTCCCTCAGGCGCAGGTTCAAAGACCCACTGGCAGACCGGAAAGCCCGGGAGAGAATAAAGACAGTAAAGCAAGGCAGACACCCAGTAGCTGAGTATACCCAGGAGTTTCGAACCATCGCCAGCAAACTAAACTGGCCTAAAGACATCTTGCTCAGCCACTTCAAGGACGGCCTGAACTACAATCTCTACAATGCTTGCCTTCTCCGGGGGACCCGCACCGACTGCATGACTGGTATGTTCTGGCCGAAGAAGCAGAGATCGACTTGGCAAAGAGACACCGCAGAGGGAAGCCCTCCAGAAAGCTGTCACCTGAGGCCCCGTGTGAAACTGGGAAGCAGCAAACCACTGCAAAGAAGCCCACTGGCTGTTTCTGATGTGGAAAAGAAGGACGCCGCACTGCAGACTGCCACACATGCACCCCACTCGAGAAACCAGAATGGAGCTCAGCTGGAAAATCTGGGAGATCACCAGCCAAGCCCTGAGAGCTGGCCATGAAGGGCACCGAAGCCGTCGAGTTCTCCCCAGCTGCCCAGAAGGGGAAAGGAACTCCGGCCTACACTGCAGGAGCATCCAACTCGTCAGATGACAACTCCGAAGACGAACCCCTGGTAAGTGGATCCATTGTGCCCCTCACCCAGACAGTAACTATACTAGCCCCCTGTATGCCTGAAGCTGTAGAAGTAAGGGCACTAATTGACTCTGGGTGCACGCATTGCCTCATCAGCCCCACGTTGGTAGGAAACGTGGGCATTCCGATGAGGAGGTTGAAAAAACCAATTTTGTTTGGTCAATTAGATGGGTCAATAGCAGGGGGAATGCCAGCTATCCTAGCCACACTGCCAGTTCAACTCACATTGGGAGACCGCATAGAGACTATAACTTTCGTGGTCACCCCAGGCATGGAATGTCCCATAATTTTGGGCATGGCATGGCTTGCGAAGTGGAACCCCAGGGTGGACTGGCGAACTGCAGAGCTCAGATTCCCAAAGGGAGAACGGCAAAATGCATCGACCCAGAGAGCCCCGCATGACCCCTCAACAAACCTAGCACCTGGGGATTGGGCCATTTGAACTGACCAGATGAACTATGGGGTGGGGTTATGCTTGGGACACTTTTACATATCGTTTTGTGCGGGAAATCCTCAGATCCTGTCTAGTATGCCTGCTATCAGTTTCTCCTAATAAAAGTTCCTTTTGGAAGAAACCGTTTTCCAGAGTTCTGCTTTCTTGAGATGAGGTTTTGAAGCAGGCCCTGACACCATAATTTCCTTCCAAAAAGGGATTTATTATATATAATTTTTGAATTCTGAGCACAGAGGAAATACATTTTTTAAATATTAGGATCCCAATAGATTGTTTCTCTAAAGTGCAAACCAAGATATTGATGTCCCTCTTTCTTAAATAATTGACATTAAAATAATAGATGTATTATATCTTCTATTTCTGGAGCTCCACAAATAGAAGTATATTCATTGTAAGGAATTTGAAAGATTTAACTCCATACTTGGAAGGTACATTTGTAGTAGATGATGCCTTTCAGTGTGCCAAACTTACTGAAGATGGCCCTACTTTTCTCTATTTTGACCATCTTGGATTCTTTGTGCAGCATTTTTTTTAGGTTTTTCTCGAGTGGCAAAAAAGACAGAGAGATGACAGTTCCCAATAGAAAATCAAGAACATTTTAAATAAAATTTGTTTGTTCTAATAGCGTTTGGGCACTCTTATCAGTTTAATGAAGAGAAGGATGAGGGGTGACATGATAGCAGTCTTCCAATATCTCAGGGCCTGCCACAAAGAAGAGGGAGTCAAGCTATTCTCCAAAGCCCCTGAAGGCAGAACAAGAAGCAACGGATGGAAAATAACCAAAGAGACAAGCAACCTAGAACTAAGGAGAAATTTCTTGACAATTAGAACAATTAATCATGGAACAACCTGCCTTCAGAAGCTGTGAATGCTGGACGTTTTTAAGAAGAGACTGGACAGTCATTTGTCTGAAATTGTTTAGGGTTTCCTTATTATTATTTTCCATACCATTAATTTTATTAAAAATAATTATATGCCCCAATTTTATAAATTGTATAAATTCCCAATTCTGTTCTGAGGGCACCAGCTGAAGTCCTTTTATCCACCCTCAAGATACTTCTCAGATGATGTGATCGGATTTGTTCTAGTAGTGATATAAATTAAATCCCAAAGTTTAGCTCAATATAAGTGCATAATGGTAATGTTGGTATTTTGCATTTAATAATTCAGTTTAAGGAAGCTGCATACCTACGATTTTTTTTAAAAAAAATTAACAGTGCATTCACTTGTGCCTTCTAAATGAGCTCCTTTGATGTTGAGGGAGCCCAGATCCAGTCAAAGAGAAAAGTTCCTGCAGGTGAGGAAAGGTATGAACTTGCTCTGTTGCCTTCTCATCAATTAGCCCTATATGGCAATGCTGTCATTATCCAAAGACCATAATTTTTGACTTTGACTCATCCATAATCAGATAATTATTATGAGAATAGGAGCCAAGTCCTCTTAACAGCACATGCAATCCAAATGTCATATTGGCAACACCTTTATCAATCCTACTGCTCATGGCTCCATTGAGCCCCAAATACAGTCTCAAAGAAATGAAAAAAAAAATGGGATGGAAAGGACCACAGAGGTTTTCTAGTCCAAACCCCTGCCCACAGCAAAAGATCCTATACCAATCCAGACAAAATGAATGTGCAGTCTCTTTTTGAAAATCTCCATTAATGGAGCACCCACAACTTCATGAGGCAAGCAGTTCCACTGATTAATTGTTCTCACTGTCAGGGCTTGTAGAAAGGACTTTGAGCAGTGTCAACATCCTGAGCTCCATTTGAAGGGCAGTCAATTTCTTCCATAATATTTCTTTGTTTACTGTATCAAATGCTATAAAGGCAGCAAACCATTATTTCCTCTGACTGATATTTTTATAGTTAGATGATTCAAGACAAAAGAATTGACAAGAGTGGATCACATCTGCCTAAAGACTGCTGGTTCTTCTATAAGGAATGCAGTTTTTATCCACCTACTATTAATTCTTTTCAAGTGGAAGTTTGCATATATTTTAGTCACAATATCTTTTAGAGAAATAGGCCTGGAATTGGTAGGGCCCTTTTTAGTCCCTTTTTTATATATAGGAATTAAAATTGCCATCTTTGACATAAATGGGTATGGCAGATATTATTTATATTTGTAAATGTATCTGGCAATGGAGGGTCCCACCAGTCAGGATATTTCTTGAATTGTTCAGCTGGTAGAAAATCTTCTCCAGAGACTATATTTCTCTTCAAACCTTTTATGATGAATTTGATTATGAGAATTTTAGGGCAAAAAATAGTTGATACGTTGCCTAACATATTTGTAGATTTTTAATAAAATTGTTGGTTAATGTTAGTGGCCCCTAAAGGTTCATAATACATAAATGTTTTATCATCAGTAGGAAAGGGAATCCCATAGGACTCTGTTTAAAAATCTGAGATTTGTTCATGATTGAGGATATCATTATTTTGGCTAAGACCATGGAAAAAAATGTGAGTTTTCCATCAGTACTACACATTCCAATTTGATTGAACACAGAGCCTCTCCTCGCCTTCACAAGTGTGCAGCAGAAGCCTCTAAACAATTGGGATGATGTCATGAAAAGATAGGTGTCTTCTGATCCTTGCTTCCCTGCCGACTGTATATCCCAATCCTTATTTACAAATGCCATGGTGAAAAGATTATTTGCAGCAGAACCAGTTCTTAAACACCCTGATCCTGAAGAACCTTTCATCATCCAAGCTGATGCTAGTGATGTTGCAGTGGGCACAGTCCTCCTACAAAAAAAACCTTAGGGGGGATCTGCAGCCCTGTGCCTACACTTCACGAAAGCTTTCGGAAACAGAGAGGGGATCGGCTGTTTGGGAGAAAGAGGCTTTTGTGGTTAGATGGGCATTATTAACTTGGTGCCATTTCTTGGAAGGGAGTAAAGTGCCTTTCGAAGTATAGACTGATCATTATTATTATTCAAAATAATCTTGAATTACCTAGAGAAGACATGGTTGAATCTATCGCTTACACACCAACACCCCACTCACTTTACAGAAAGGGAAGGACAAACACAAACCTGTGGGACTTTGTAGATGCCTGCTAATGTTGACATTTGGATGGATCTGTCTTTGATAGCTCCATCAACAAGAGCCAAAACGTTGTCCTTCCTTCCATATCTGTAGTTAGGAACATTGGCTTCACCAGTAGAGAGCATGTCCAGCAAGGCCTCTGAAGTACCGATGGTGTTATCATAGTTGTCATAGATGTTGTAGCCAAGTGTGAGATTGTGCAGGAGCTGGGGATTCTCCTTCATCAGTTCAATATTGCAAATCATAGGTAGTAATAGTAGCTTTCCATAGGATAAACTAGTGTAAAACCATGATCATGTAAATATTAGCAGCAACAACAGCAGCAACAACAAAATACTTTTTCTCCATTTAATCATGTTTTTTGTCTATAAACTAGTTGAAACATAAGCCAATTTTGATCCAAAACTAGAGGCAAATGATAGCCACCTATCACCCTTTAATAGTGTTGAGAATGAAGTTTTGACAATGTAACCTGAGACATGTACTAAAAATGCTGTTACTGAACTATTGATTACCCAGTCACCATGTTGCTTTCTAAATACTTGGATGTTAAATTGGAAAACTAATAACATTTGCTATAAAAAAATAGTGCTGAGAATGGGGATAGTCCTCAAAAAGGTTTAACAAATCAGAAACATATAATTATTTTTATCAGTACTAATATTCATAGCCCAGAATAATTTAGTCATTAAAGAAGAACCACCATTAAAGGAAGGATATGACCCAGAGAAGCTGTTCTAAAAACAAGTCATCTTCTATTCCTTTAAAAATCAGACCATTGCATATCAATCGGTTATAAAAATATAGAAATGGTTGAGCAGGGGAAATTAGAACCATTTCAATCATTACTTTCAACCAAAGTCAGTATTCCAGTCAGGAATTTAGGATTGAACAGAGAGAGGAAAATAATGTGGACTTTCAGCTTTCATTTGCCTCATGTTTATACTCTCAAAAATAAGGCAAAAGAGAGAGTCTGTGTTAATCAAAAGGTTTCAAAAAATTATTATATCCTGCAATATAAGAGCAAGTAAAACAAGAAGAAAAAAAGAAGAGTGTTAGAACTGCAAATGGAGGGAATGAAACTCCATCGCATAACTTACAGCCGAATCTGACTAGAAGGAGCCATGTTGAAAGGTAATGTTGCAGGTGCCATTTCTGATGCAGAGATGATTATACCAATGAGAAGATCTCCTGGCCTATAATAGCTCCATGGCTTTTCTCCATCCTGGTGGTCCAAATTCAGTGGGCACTTCATTCTCAGCTTCCCAGAGAGTGGCTGGAACACCAGCAGCATCAGAAGCAGAAGCAGAAGCAGGAGGTCCATAATTCTTGGGGCGGAAACAATCTCCTTCCTCTTTGTAAAAAAGAATTAGAATTAGAATTCAAAGCACTCTGAAAGGGTGGAATATCCAGTGGCTTTCCTAATTTAAAAAGAGAAACCAAGATTCACCTGAAAGAGTGAGAAAATATATTCAAGAGCACAGCTCCTGTCTGGCCTGTAATGTGAGCCACAAAAAGCATAACCTGTGATATTTATCCTTTTCTGATGCAAGATCCCTTCCATGTCGCTTCAGTCTGATGTTTACATCAAAGGCAGTCACTGGAGACATAGGAGAAGAAGTCTCAGAGACAGGGATGGTGATAATTGCAGTGAGAAGGAGCTTCTGCTCTTGGGACCCTGAAGTTCTTCCATGTAAGGAGGGGTAGTTGGAGAATATCAATCCTAATTTGGAGCTGATTTTATAACTCCTTGTAACTGAAATTAAATTTCATTTGCCATCTGTTCTAGAAAGATCATTTTTTTGCACGAGAGCTGGCTAAGAGGCAGGAAAGTGACAGCCTGGGATAGCACCATTGGCACAGAAAGAGAAAATTGTAGAGTGGGTAGAAGTTTTAGTTTCCTTGACACTTTCTGTTTTGTTTTTCTATACTGATACAATGAGAGCCATTAAATCTTGACATTTCTTGGTTTAAATAAAACAATTGTGCTGTTATGTCTGCAGCTGAGATGGTGGCAGCACCTGCAGTGCAGTGGATGGTGTGACCTGATTTTTTGCCACAAACACCCGGAAGTTGGTTTAGGGCAGACATGTCAAACTTGCGACGTCACGTTATGTCATGCAACGTATCAGGACAGTTTTGCCATTGCCGGTAATGGGGTGGGTGCGGCTTCCAGATCACGCGTCCGGCCCATGGGCCGGCAGTTTGACATCCCTGGTTTAGGGGGACCTGGTGGCAATTCCTCTGTTTGCGTAGATGCATTTGTTGTTTTCGGGCTCCTGGGACAAAACTATTCCCATCAAAATGCTAAACCATGCATGTGGCCTTATCATTTATCTTTGAACCATTGGTCGGTGAGGAGTTCTCGTTTTACTTTCTTTGCTCCAGGGTCATCAGGATTGGGGACCCTGCGAGGTGTAAGTTGATTAGCAGTTTGTGGATTGGGGATAATTGCCTCGTTAACCTCGTCCCGTTCGCTCTTGTATTGGGGTAGCCAATACAAGTTTGTCCTCCCTAGAAGAATTCCATGTGCTTATAGTTCGGAGTCCCTGTGTTCTGGTTTATCTTGGTCGATTGTTGATTATTTTTCTTACCTAGAGGGGGGATGTTAATATATACAGCTTGGCCTAGAAGGTAGAACTGGGGGTTTGAGTGACAGAGGGAGGTGATGGGATGGGCAGATCCATCCTTACAATGAGGAGCACAGGATGACCAATATCCCACGTCCATCATCTCTTGTCCATGATGTTACCTGCCATGTCTCCCCTGTGAATGCAGCCATTGGTGAAGTGAGCAGTTTAAGGTGGTTATATGGCTATAACCAGAGACAGTCTGGTGTAGTGGTCAAGGTGTCAGACTAGTAACCAGGAGACCATGAGTTCTAGTCCTGCCTTGGGCACAAAGCCAGCTGGGTAAACCTGACTCAGCCAACCTCTCAGAGCCCTGGGAAAGAGGCAATGGCAAACCACTTCTGAAAAACCTGGTCAACTATGGTCTTCCTGATTACTTTCACACACAGCTGGCTTCCTGACTCTGGCTTCAGTTTTGCAAAACCAGACAAGTGGACTACAATTTTCTAACCATGGGCAGATTTTTTTTTTGTAACAAATTTTATTGGTTTTTTAACTTTTACAACAGAATGCTCAAGACACACCGTGGTGGTTAGATGATCAATCATCCAGAAACAAAATCATATAATACCTCGAGTAAATACATTAAATGTTCCCTCTCTATTTCCCTCAAATAATATAACCTATTTAACATAATCCATTTCTACATTACATATCTATAAATCCTAATCCTGTTTTTGAACTTTATTAATTTACAGTTACCATAGTCCAATTTGATCTTAGATAAATGTATTATCACTTCGGGTGTCCCTTCTAAAATAGTAATCCAGATATATTCTAATTCTTAATCTCATAAATCATTGATTTTATCACAAATCTCTCTTATTTCTTCAGATAACATTTAAATCTCATTCAAATAGTTATATGTCTAAAAAAAAGAACACACCTATTACACAAAGCATCGTCTTACTAGCTTAACACATTCAATTAGTTGTTAAATCAATCCAAATATCTAAAAACCTCTTTCATATTCTTATTCTCATTCCATTACAATTTTTTTTTCATCCAAATAAACATATTATTCCAAAAAATACATTCTTACTCTGTTTAACATATATATTCTAATAAACACAAATTTTCAACTCTAAATCTTAGTCCTTAAATCAATCCATATTTCTCAAAACGTTTTTAAACCATTACATATAATTTTAAATTTCTCTTTTTAGTCTTATTCTGGCTTTCTTTTTATGCCAAAGCAGGTTTCCATAACAAGGCCTCTGTTTCAGCAAATAGATCTCCCATTATTGCTTGTAATATCATTTGGGTCAGTAATAGACCTCCCATCCTCTGTTTTTGATGCCTGGCTCCTGTCTGCTGCATAAAACACTCAATCATGTCCAATTTTATAATTAGTAGTTGATTATCAAAGTTGTCATAATTCTCCAACGCTTGTAATTTCAAGTCCATTTCTGTTAATTTTGCAATTGTAGATAGTTTAGTTACAATCATTTTTTGGTCATCCAAAGTCTCCATAGGTTGTATGTAAATTAATTCCTCTTCTATTGTTTTTTGATCTGAAGAATTATCAAATAGAGTCTGAAGATCAGTTTGTAAGTTCACAGTAGAATTTCTGTTTATTATTTCTGTAGTANTCATAAATTTTATCCAGTATGAGTTTACAATTGAGTTGTAAATAAGAGTTCTCCATTTCAGTAGTAACTAAATCCAATCCTGTTATCTTTTAGTGGGGGCTGTATTCCAAAACATTTAGTCAGTATCCACCCCCACCAATAACAGTTATTGGAGCAAGAGAAGAACAAGAGACAATTGCAATTTTAAATTTCTCCACACGGTGTCCCTCAGTAAACTATGAAAGTCTCATCCAGACACCAAAAATGACGTTATCAGAGTCAATGAGCTGTGAACTCTCTTTTCCGGCTTCTCATAAAGTTTTTTTCCCCCCAAACAATAAAGATTTATCCCTTTAAAAAAATAAGTCCAGGACATAGAAAAACAATATTCTCCAGCTTAGAAGATATAATAATAAAGTTTTATAATAAGGATTTTTCCAGGGCCCCCAACTAACCAAAAATAAAGATAGCCCAGCAAGAGCCAGGAGAGCTTTGCAGTCTCCCAACAGCCTGAGGATCAGGGTGGAAAGCTTCAAAAGCAGCCTCCATTTCTAAAAAGGACTCGTCGGAGTATTGAAAATGGAGGCCACTTCCGGCAGGCCTGAGGATCAGGCCCAAGCACTGCAGGGTCCCTTTGGGGCAGGATTGAAGGGGGAGAGAATTCCAGCCAGAGGGAAAGATGTTACCCAGGCACATCTGGAGGACCCCCAACAATTCTATACGTTAAAGAGGGGCTTGGTGGGGGCACAAGGGCTTGGTGGGGGCACAAGGGAGTCAAGGAGGGGCTGAAGAAAGAGCTCACATTTGGGGAAAGGAGATGGAAAAGGGGGCTATTTTGGGGGGGGTGACCCCAGCAGGCAGAAATTCAGCTGCTCTGATTTTCAGCTCTTATTTTCCCCAGGGTGGCACACTTTGATGTGAAGGAAGACAGACAGCCCTGATCTTGAGTGGGGAGGGAAGTCCCAAGTCTGAAATCTTCCAGTGACACTTTTTGCCTAAAGTCAAGTTCTCCACCAGGAAAGATTTTCATTTTGGGCCTCCCGGGTCAGAGAGAGAAGCAAACTGCAGCTGATTCCATCTGTCTCTGCCCAAAGTCTCCCTGGAGGATTCGGCAAAGGGCAGAGCTGAAACTTTGAGAATAATAATAATAATTATCCCTCTCATCAGAGATCCCCAGCTAATTCAACTAGTTCTTGGACTCAAAGTTTGTTGGGCACTTCTCTGAAGAGAAATGAAAGGGGAATAATCCCCAGAGGATTCAAAATGATAGGGCAGAGCTAGAATTAAATCAGTCAGCAAGAATTGAGAGGTAGGAAAGCTCCATGCTTGAAATTGGCCCCAGAGGGAATACACGGCACCTGTGGCTGAAGAAAAAGAAATCTGATATTTGTTAGCACAGCGGTTAAAGAGAAAACCCCGGGGATGACTTAATGCCTGAACATGTCACAGAACTGGAATAGCTTCCTACTGAGTTAAAATCAAAGTTGAGTTTATTTTGAAAGTTAATGTTGAAGGGCAGCAATATAAAAAGACTGATGCAATAGTGTGACCAGGATCAAATCAAATCAAATAAAATAAAAAATCTGCTAGTTAAATAGTAGTCATCAGGACTTGACATAGTTTAAAAAAAATCACACCCATGTACAGAGAATGAGAGAGAGAGATATAAATGAGAGGAAATAAAGGATGCCTTTCACCCCACGTAAGGAAGAAAGGGAGGGAAAGGACCCATGTTCCACTGCCACTCCCTTCCACACATGGGGCACTGAGGGGGAAAAGCAAAGCCCAGACTTGTCACGTTGCCCATAGAAAAGGCTCAGGAAGGAGGAGGGGAACTGGGGGAACATTTCACACCTCCCATTCTGGGAAGAGACTAAGGTGGATGATGGGCTTTGGAGTTTCATTTCAGGGGAAGATGCAGCCAAGGGGGTTTGTGAAGCTCCGGTTCCTCTTCGTGTCTTTCCAGGAAAGGCTCCTGTTGGGGAGAAGCCATGCAGGGCCTTTGTCTTCAAAGGGGGATCTGGCTTTGCTGGGGAGGGAAAGGCGAGGGAGGTCTCCCTGGAGGGACCCTCTGGGGCTCTGAGGAAGGGGCATCCTGGGGGTCCCTCATGGCCCCCAAATTCCCTCCGGCTGGGCTCTCCTGGGCAGTCTCTGCCCCCCACTTGCCCAAGCCCCCCCGGAGGAGAAGCTCTTCATTGCAGCCATTTCTGGGGGGGGGGAAAGGCCCTTCCAGGACTTCGGCCTCCCCTCCCTCTGCATTTCTGGCAGTTTTTGCCTCTTTCTCATCACAGGAAAAACTTTTTAATTTTCTATCCTTATTGGATATTTTCCTGTCCCCCTCCCCCTTTTGTCTTTGCTCATTCAACCTCTTCTCCATGAGTCTGATTGGTGGCTGAGCTCCCAGGCAACCATTGTCTCTTCCCTCCTGTTTGATTGGCTGCTGCTGGGTTGCCATGATGACAGGGGCAGGCCAGGACTAGAGGCAGCCACTAGGGAGGGAAAGGGGTGGGGCTTTTGTCTTTGCTCAGAACTGGAGGAGTTGAAGGCGAAACCTTTTCTCTTTGAGGAAACTCCGGTCAGATGCAGCCCAGAGTAGGAGAAAATGAAAGAGTATTTACATACATGATAGCAGCATTCCAGCATTTGAGGGGCTGCCACAAGGAAGAGGGGGTGAGGTCAAATTATTCTCCAAAGCACCAGAGGGCAGGCGAGAAATAATGGTTGGAAACTGACCAAAGAGAGAAGCAACCTGGAACTAAGGAGAAACTTCCTGACAGTGAGGACAATTAAACAGTGGAACAGCTTACCCCCAAAAGTTGTGGGCACACCATCACTGGAGATTTTTCAGAGGAAACTGGACAGTTGCTTGTCTGAAATGGTATAGGTTTTCCTGCTCGAGCAGGGGGCTGGATTAGAGGACCTGCAAGGCCTCTTTCTATTCTATTCTATTCTATTCTATTCTATTCTATTCTATTCTATTCTATTCTATTCTATTCTATTCTATTCTATCCTATCCTATCCTATCCTATCCTATCCTATCCTATCCTATGCTATCCTATCCTATCCTATCCTATCCTATCCTATCCTATCCTATCCTATCCTATCCTATCCTATCCTATCCTATCCTATTCTTACAGTATTTTCTTTCAACACCTTTAGTAAATTTGATTTTCATTTCAATCCGAGAGTTGACCCATGGCCTTCTTGTACCTGCCTCAGCTTGGTTGAGCTACTGACTCTCCAAACCAGACCAGGATAAATTTCATCTTCAATCCGCTTCAGTCCAATTGACTTGAATACAGGTATGCCAAACCTGTCAGGAAGTTACAGGCCATAAATAAATGTCTGCTACTAGAAATTCCTCACCAGAAGTCAGAAAATCTGTTCAGCACCACAGCCCAGAGAAGCTGGAACTGGAGGCTGTGAGAGAGGAAGCCATGAAGAAGATGGAACATGATCTGGAGCTGAAATGAAGGAAGATTGCTGAGAAAGAGCACCTCAGGAGAAAGAGAAGGAGCACCAAAACTGGTGAGAGATGTTGAAGTTGCAACCCCATGTCATCTTCACTAACTCTCTTCTCCCCAATAGAACCCATAACTTGGGGGAATGGAAATACCAATTATAAAGAACCATGAAAGAGATGAGATTCAGACCTCACTTATTATCTTTGAAGATATCTGCCAAGCTTACAGCACTATAAAGCCCAGGAAATGAATCATATACTGTAGCTCTTGTCTTGAAGAGTTGCTTAAGCCAAATATTGGTTGACATGTGTGCTGAGGAAAAGGAGGAAAACCAATAGTTAAAAAACATAATATTTATTCATTCATTTGTTTGTTTATTATTTATTTATTTATTTATTTATTTATTTATTTATTTATTTATGTATTTGATGATTATCTTGAATTTTCATTTAACTAACAAACTTCACATATTTCCTTCAGTTTTAATAAACATAAGTTGTCAAGCAAATCCAAAGGAAGAACATATAACCAATAATAATGGATAATTAGACGTTACCAGTCTAAGAAACAATTTCACAATCATTCCCCTGCTTTTGCCATTAGATGTTCCTTAGTGTTTAGATCTGGTCTCAGGATGATAATGTAGCACTTGGGGACGAAGATGCAGCTCAATAGTCCAGCACTGGAGGTCAAGATAGAGAAGACCTGCACAGCCACCATGTATTTTCCTTTAGTGCTCAGGTAGGTGGGGAGGAAGGAAACCCAGACACTGCAGAAGACAAGCATGCTGAAGGTGATCAGCTTGGCTTCATTGAAAGCTCCAGGCAGGTTCCTGGCCAGGAAAGCCACAGTGAAGCAAATTGCAGCAAGGAAGCCCATGTAGCCAAGAACAACATAAAACATGATGACAGAGCCTTCATTGCATTGAAGGATAATCTCTTCAGGCTGGGAGTGCAGATCAGAGTCAGGAAATGGGGGAGAAGCTCCCAACCAAATGGCACAGATGAGAATTTGGACAGCAGAACAAGAAAGGATGATGGAGTTGGCCAAGCTCTTTCCCAACCATCTTGTCACTTTGTTGCCTGGTTTTGAGGCTAAGAATGCCAGCACTACTGTGATTGTTTTAGCCAACACAGATGACACAGCTACTGAGAAGACAATGCTGAACACTGTTTGTCGGAGAAGGCAGGTGGCTTTCCTTGGTCGGCCAATGAAAAACAAGGAAGATAAGAAGCAAAGCAGAAGGGAGACCAGGAGGATGTAGGAGAGGTCCCGGTTGTTGGCTTTGACAATAGGAGTTTCAAGGTATTTAATGAATATGAATAAAACAAAGCCTGTGATTAGGAACAAGAGTAGAGCAAAGGAGATGAGGATGATGCTGAGATGTTCTTCATAGGACAGGAAGGTTATTCTTTTGGGGATACACTGGATTCGGTTCTCAGTTGGATATTGATCATCTGGGCACTTGGCGCATTTTGTGGTATCTGAGAAAAGAAAGTAATATTTCTTTTATAGTCTTTCAAATTTCAAGAAAAATTTTGGATAAGGTGTGATACAGAGAGACAGAAAAGTCTCAGTAAATGGAATATACTTACACTACAACAGCAAAAAAATCCCCAATACATACAAGTATAAAAAGAATAACAACAACAACATAAATTTATGTTCCCTTCTCTGAGGTAATCCACCAGATTCTTATCCTGCACTGATCTTACCTTGTCTCAAAAGGTTGGGAGAAGTAGCAAGTCTCCAGAGGTTTAAGAGGATGGGGGCCTATTCAATTTCAAGGGGGAGTGGGTCCAATAAGGCAGAAATTGCACCAGAAAAGGCAGGCTTCTGATGATCCATAAAGTGGGAATCCTTTAAGGGAACAGATCATTTGCATGCCAAATATTATATGCTCTGGTGGGAGAACCAGATATCCTCAAGGAGAGGAAGCCCTGCAAATACCCTGGTTTTGTCTAATGGAGGGTTTGAAAGTTGAATTTAATTGCACCTGGAAAGAAACTGGGATTCTGTGGAGCTTGCACAGTAGAGGTGTCCTATGGAAGAACACATGGAAGCTCAACACTGTGCATGCCTTTGCATTCTGGACTATTTGTAAATTCCAGGTGAATCCTGAATTCTCTGTTTGATTTTCATTGTTCCTTTAACCCAACATTTCTCCCTCTATTTTTCCTCCCAATTAGATATTGCAGCTTATAAGGATATATGATCTTACTAAAGATTAACTGATTAAATGAATGATTGATTGATTGATGTATCTATCAGCCTGTAATGTAAAGTTGGTCTACTCTAGGTAAACAAAACCCATTGATCTAAAATCATTCCTCAAGTTACGAAGAATACAGATATTTCTAAGAAAGATAAATATGGATGGAAACATCCAAACTGGGAAATGAAAGAGATTTCCCATGCAATCCACAACATCGTTCTTCCTACCTCATCCTTCAAGATATTTTTATTAATTCTTCCCATTATGGAAGAAATTGGACACCATGAACATTAAAAACTAAACAATCAAACTTACATGTGTCTTTAACATGCATATTGATCAAAGTTTCCCTATGGTGTCACCCACCTTCCTGAGTGGAGATGGTCCCCTCTGGACAAGGAATGCAGTCATAGCAGCAAACTGGCTCTCCTTCTCGAGCCTGCTTGACAAATCCAGGATGGCATTTCCCCACACATTTAGACTGAGGCAGAGACTAAGCAGAAAAAGAAGAAATGCCAAAGAAAATATGTCAGGACTCACCATCCATGTAAGATGGAGGTAGACATGAACATCAGCCAAGTTGTCTCTGGGCTTCATGTAGGCAAATATGAAATCTCTGACCCCTTCCAAATGGTTGCAGGAGGTACAATTGCAGGCAGATGCCTCATTCAGTTCCTCCCTTTATCTTCTGATTTATCAATTACGATAAAGTAGCTTTCTACTTAACAACGTCTGGGATGAAATTGAGAAAAGGTGTAAGCATTAAGTGAAACCGGTGAGTTTCTCCTCATTCCTCGATTCTTCATTAATTCTTGATTTTAAAATATCCACAAATATTAAAATTTAGAGGGAACTTGTAAAATATGTATTAATTTTTCATTTCATTGGATTTATTGAAATAGAATAAAACTGTGATGAAGAAAGAAACTTTTGACCAGTAGGATCTGGAAAGGTTTCTTCTGGAGTACATAAAACATTGCAAAGCTGCTTCCCTTTGAAAGGAGTCCAAAATTATCTCCGGTTAAGATAAAAAGGAAAATTCCCTTACAGAGAAGGACTGTCAACCTTAAAGATATTCTTCATTCATGTATATATTTGTTCAGTTTATATGGCTGCCATGCCGGTGAACTAAAACTAAAACTGGCTGACTAGTTTCTTAAACTATAGTGAGGTGAGATGGAGGTGAGATCATGAGAATGTGTTCTTCAAAAAGGGTGAGTCAGGCATTTTTGGTGCACCACATGTGTCATGAGTATGAGTCTTATGTGTGAAAGGGATATTCAACACAAGGTATGCAACACAAGGTCCTTTCTGTTGAAAGAATACAATTAAGTGACACAATCTGACAGGGAAATACACACCCATATTTATTATTAATTTGATTTGTAGCCTCTCAGTGTGTCCTAAGGAAGCTAACAATCAAGATAAACAGTTGCATTTAAGGGATTTTCAGATGAAGTGCACTCTTACAAGCCAAGGCCCAAATCTAAGTAATATTTCCCTTGAAATTGTCCCTTATTATTTCTGATATCAACATTTTTTTTTGCTCCTAAGCGATGCTTCAGTACTTCAGTTTTCAAGCCATTCTCAATAGTGAGATGGGCAGCAAATAAATTTAATCAATCAATCCATAAATGAGCTCATATCAGACCAGTCATTATTATTTCATGTGAACTGAAAGTCTTGGACCTCCTTCCTAAATTCCACCATCCCAGTGGGGTTAGAGAGAGGTAGCTATAAGCATGTTCTCCGCTGACTATGAGCCTGCAATTTTGGGAGACCCCTGACTCCAATCAAGGCAAGATGAAGCTTATTAATCAATTGGACCAACAGGACCTCCATCCAGTCTTGATTCCATTTCATTGGCTTCAGTCCATATCTGAACTCAGGGACTGGTCAACAGAATTGCCTTCATCTTTGATATTTGAAGACAAAAAACTAGTGAACCTGAAGCTATTAATACCAAAATCTCCAGCATATGAGGCCCTGTCTCACCAGTTTTATGGTTATACTAAACTGCCGAAGGGACACTAAATGGCAATGATTTGTATCCTAAATAATAATCACCCCATATCTCATTTTGGATCAGCTTACAACAGGATTCAGCATGACAGCATCAGAAGGAAAGATTTGGTCAATAGAACTGAAGCATGCTTATCTGCCTAAGAAAATTATAGAGGTTTTACTCCACAAATTCAATTCTCAGTGGTTACCCTCTTCTTTGCCTGGGTTTAGCCCACTTGAAACAGCTTTGGGAAAAAGAGAAAAGTCATCAATATTTTGCCCACCTTGTTGAGTAACTTTAATTGTGACAAAGCATCTTGGCTGATTGTAAGTCTTTGTCTTTCAAAACTCCCCAATTGCTTCTTGATGGGATCCTCCTTGGGGAGAACTACCATACTAATAATATCCAGATCTGCTGCTACGTCTCCTTTCTGATCCAAGTACACTTTCAGCAGGGAAAGATTGTACAATTCCCTCCTCTTTAGAAATGGATGGAACTAGAATGGAAACATCCAGGAATTTAAAAGAAGAAATCTTGGTTTCTTATATCTTATCACTTTTTACATTTCAATCTTTCTTCTATGGTTGTTTAACTTGCAAATATTGTGAGTTGGAAGAAAAAGTGTTACCATTATCTTCAAAATTGAAGTACAAAGATTCAGCAATATTTCTAAATCATGTACTATACTGATAAAATGTATATTGAGAAAATGTAATTGACAAAAATTGTCAGTCACATATAACAATCTAGCAAAGGTCACCAATCAAGTAAACAAAATACAACAATAACAACAACAACAACAACAACAACAACAACAACAACAATAATAATAATAATAATAATAATAATAATAATAATAATAATAATAATAATAATAATAATAATAATAATAATAATAATAATAAAGTTGGAAGGGACCTTGGAGGTCATCGAGTCCAACCCCCTGCTCAGGCAGGAAACCCTATACCATTTCAGACAAATGGCTGTCCAGTCTCTTCTTAAAAACGTCCAGTGTTGGAGCATTCACCGCTTCTGGAGGCAGGTTGTTCCATTGGTTAATTGTTCTAACTGTCAGGAAGTTTCTCCTTAGTTCTAAGTTGATTCTCTCCTTGATCAGTTTCCATCCGTTGCTTCTCGTCCTGCCCTCAGGCACTTTGGAGAATAGCTTGACTCCCTCTTCTTTATGGCAGCCCCTGAGATATTGGAACACTGCTATCATGTCCGCCCTCATCCTTCTCTTCGTTAAACTAGACATACCCAATTCCAGCAGCTGTTCCTTATATGTTTTAGCCTCCATTCCCCTAATCATCTTTGTTGCTCTTCTCTGTACTCTTTCTAGAGTCTCAGCATCTTTTTTATATCGTGGTGACCAAAACTGGATGCAGTATTCCAAGTGTGGCCTTACTAAGGCATTGTAAAGTGGTATTAATACTTCATGTGATCTTGATTCTATCCCTCTGTTAATGCAGCCTAACACTGTGTTTGCTTTTTTGGCAGCTGCAGCACACTGCTGGCTCATATTTAAGTGATTGTCCACTAGGACTCCGAGATCCCTCTCACAGTTACTACTATTGAGCAAAGTACCCCCTATACTATACCTGTACATTTGGTTTTTCTTGCCTAAACTCCTTGCAAACAATAGGGTGATTACCAGAAAGCAAGGATTTGTTAAGAAGAATGTTGCAAGGTTAATCTTCATTCAGGTGGAAGAGATAGGAAAAATGACCACATGAAGTAATTCTACTTTATTGTCAGGCTATATTAACAAAATCTTGCAGTGTGAAAGTACAAATCTTTCACCATCTCTTTTGACAGTCAAAAAATTTAGGGAGGACTTTTTCTGAGTTTCTTTGCCTGTTACATGGCTGGGGGTTCACCACCCCACAAACCATCTTATCTGATCCTTCCCTGCATCTCTTTCTCTGGTCCTCCGAACTCATTCACATGTATCATTATACTTCCTTAACAGATTGTGTGAATGCTGATAGTATAACTTGTTTTTTAGCAAAGAATTAACAAAATGCTTCATGATGTGATGAATGGGGATCTAGTCAATTGAGTGCTGGATGGTATGAGATAATTAAGTGGATACAACTGTCTCAAAAATTGTACTCAAATAAATATTAATATTACTGATAAAATTGGGGAGTTACGAAAAACAATTAGACCTTGGTCATTGTTTTTTCTATATTTTCATTAAAAAGGAAGTAGATAAATTATGATTTTGTGATGAAAAAATTATAATAACATTTGGACAAAGTTATTTTGGTTTCCTTTAAAAATTCCCAGCTTCTCTCAGGTCCCTATAGATCCCTGTCAGGATGCTGCCATCCTGATGGGAGTGGGGACCTTTGGAGCTCTCCTGTGATGTGTTTAGCTTTGCTTTGTTGACTCGGTTCCACTGCCCGAGGTCATCTGCCTCACCTCACCAGGAAGAGATGCCTGGGAACATCTTACCATGGTTTCCGTCTGGAGTTCTCACAACCTCTCTGCACCTCTGGATTGGCTCCTATGGACTGGATAGTTTTGAGGGGTTTTGAATAATGGGATTTAGCCTAACAATTTTACCCGGGAACTTCAGATTCTGCCTGCCTTCTATTGCTGTCACTGACTCTCAATAAACGTTCCTCTTGAAACAATGCCAATTTCAAGAATTCTGCTTTCTTGAGAGATTCAGCTGAGGCAGGGCCTTACAGCTTCCAGAAAATAAAAATATGATTTTGTGTTAGAGAGAGGTGCATGAGTAAAATTCAATAGGAGACTAGTTGTTAGACTTTATTTATTTTATTTATTTATTATTTTAATTTATTATTTTAATTTGTATACCGCCCTTCTCCCATAGGACTCAGGGCGGTTCACAGCATATTAAAAACAGATAATAAACACAAAATACAAAAAATTACAAAATACAAAAATACAGAAAATAAACCCCGATAAAAGCCGAATTAAAACCAAATATTACAAGCTGTGTATCCAATTAAAATACTTTTAAAATTATCCCT
>NW_015388379.1:100295-105245 GCF_001527695.2 Protobothrops mucrosquamatus
CTTGCAGGACTGGCCTAGGGTAATTTTTAGGGGGGTTTTAATTATATTTTAAAATTTGACAAATATTTAAATATTCCTTTTAATTAATTTTAAATTTGTATTGTTTTGTATGTATTTTAAATAGATTGTCAGCCGCCCTGAGTCCTACGGGAGAAGGGCGGGATATAAATCCAAAAAATAAATAAAATAAATAAATAAATTTCAGACAAATGGCTGTCCAGTTTCTTCTTAAAAACTTCCAGTGTTGGCGCATTCACCGCTTCTGGAGGCAGGTTGTTCCACTGGTTAATTGTTCCAACTGTCAGGAAGTTTCTCCTTAGTTCTAGGTTGCTTCTCTCTTTGGTTAGTTTCCACCCGTTGCTTCTTGTCCTGCCTTCAGGCACTTTGGAGAATAGCCTGACTCCCTCTTCTTTGTGGCAGCCCCTGAGATATTCGAACACTGCTATCATGTCCCCCCTCGTCCTTCTCTTCATTAAACTAGACATACCCAATTCCAGCAACCGTTCCTTGAGAAAGGACATGAAGCAAAACAGCTATGTTGGAATAGAATAGAATAGAATAGAATAGAATAGAATAGAATAGAATAGAATAGAATAGAATAGAATAGGAGCTGGAAGGGACCTTGGAGGTCTTCTAGTCCAGCTCCCTGCTCAAGCAGGAGAACCTATACCATCTCAGACAAGTGATTGTCTAGTCTCTTCTTATGGAGCACCCACGATTTCTGAAGGCAAGCTGTTCCACTGATTAATTATCCTCACTGTTAGGAAGTTTCTCCTTAATTCCAGGTTGCTTCTCTCTTTGATCAGTTTCCAGCCATTGTTTCTTGTCCTAATTTACAGGAGCTTAAAATCAGAAAAAGTCTGTGAACCTTTTTTCAAATATATAAACATTCTTGGTTGTTGAAGGGAGATGTTGTACAGAAGCTTAAGATCTTAAACCACCAAGCTCAGAGAGCACAAAAGACCCTGAGAAGGAATTTAGTTTGATGGATACTTGTTGGGACCCCATACCTTCCATGGCTGCAGCCTTGGAGCCCCCAACCTCTCTTCATCCTTCTTCCTTCTCCTCTGGGATTTGGATGCAGCATTTAAGGCATGGACCAGAATCTTAATGACACTATAAGTAATGGCTAGATTTGTGACCTGCATCCTATTCTTTTTCTCTTTGGTCTCCACTGGTGCTTTCTGGATGCATCTTCTCCGCCCTTTGAAAGAAAAAGTGTGTTTTGAAACAGAACAGTGAAAATACTCAAATTGAAAATCAGGTTCCACAAAGAAATATATTTTATAGGAATTATCATTTTCCCAATTCTTTTTCCACTGTAAAGGAAAGCTCCAAATACTATGGACGTGTTTAAGACGCCTATCCTTTTTCACTAAATATATTCCAGGCAGTGTCATGATCCAGACTTTCCCTTCAATGGGTCCTGGCAAACCTTCAAGTGCTGAATGGAAGGCAAGAATTCTATCCAAAGGGGAATCAAATTCTATGAAGTGAACAAAGATGTTGACTTGTCTCCACTGAGAGAGGGCATCCCTGAGGAATGCTGTATGTCCAGTTGTTGAGAATCGTTGTGATATAACAACACAAATTCTATTCTTGACAAGTATAGGAGTAAAAGTCCTCATGAAATTCTCTCCCTTCTCTGTGTCTGGAGCAAAGAGACCAATCAGGGTCCATCCAAAATGGAGGAGAATTTGGACAATTGCTGGGTATTGGATCCCTTCTTTGGGGAGCATCGGATGGAAAAAAGGGAATTGACTTTTATCAGTCAGAGCCTCTGAAGCAATGTTATTACTGACCTGAAAAAACAATGAAGAATTCTGTGTTATATTTGGGGTCCTACCAAGTCCCAATTTTTAGCTTTTAATAAATCCAATATTTTTTCTCATGCACATATTAGAACATTTCCTGTTGATTAGTCATTAGGCCATATCAAGATACAGAATATAAAACACAGAACATTAACAAGATTGCATGTAAAAACAGAATTTAGCAAAATTACAATAGAATAACCATAAAGAATGAAAATAGTATTTTTATAACCCCAGAATTTACCACAATCAGACCATAATTTCCTTCAGAAAAGGGCTTTATTATATATATAATTTTTGAATTCTGAGCACTGAGAAAATACATTTTTAAAAATATTAGGATCCTAATATATTGTTTCTTTAAAGTGCAATCCAAGATCTTGATCTCCCTCTTTCTTAAATAATTGTCACGTGGTGGGAGTGCCTGAAAGCCTGTGTTTTTTGGAACAAGGTTAAAAAATGGTTAGAAGAAATATTAACAACAGAGGTAGAACTAAAACCAGAACTCTTCCTACTAGGTATTACCATACAAAAATATGATAAAGGGACACTTTACCTAATGCTACACATTTTCACGGCCGCCAGACTGACCTACGCACAAAATTGGAGAAACAAAGAAATTCCTACTGAAGAAGAGATTCTACATAAAATTTTATTGTGTGCGGATATGGACAGGCTAACTATGGAACTAAAGGACGAGACAGAAACGGACTATTTTGGAATTTGGGACAAATTTTACTGCTGGTATGAGTCAAGAAGAACTGTTCGGGTTTTGAGTTAAAGTTTAAGTTTGTGGTATATAAAATTATATGTTAATATATAGAGAAACAAGCTCAAGATTGTATAATATTGTATTATATAGGGGAATATATGTATATATATATAGAGAGAGATGTATATATAGAACTTTAAGTATGATAAGGAACGAATTGTTAGGATTATATATACTGGAACGTCATGTCATGTCCTTTTTTGTTTTAATTGTTTTATTAATAAAAAACTTAAAAAAAATAAAATAATAGATGTATTACATCTTCTGTTTCTGGAGCTCCACAAATACAAGTATATTCATTGTAAGGACTTTGGAAGATTTAACTCAATACTTGGAAGGTATATTTGTAGCAGCTGATGCCTTTCAGTGTGCCAGCCTTACTGAATATGGCCCTACTTTTCTCTATTTTGAACATCTTGGATTCTTTGTGCAACATTTTTTTCGGTTTTTCTTGAATGGCAAAAACAAAACAAAACAGAAAGACGACAGTTCCCAATATAAAATCAAGAGTGTTTTAAATGAAATTTGTTTGTTCTAATAGCATTTGGGGACTCTTATCAGTTTCCCTACCAATAATTTTATTAAAAATAATTATATGCCCCAATTTTATAAATTTTATAAATTCCCAGTTCTGCTCTGAGGGCAGCAGCTGAAGTCCTTTTATCCACCTTCAAGATACTTCTCAGATGATGTGATTGGATTTGTTCTAGTAGGGATATAAATTAAATCCTAAAGTTCAGCTCAATATAAGTGCATAATGGTAACGTTGGTATTTTGTATTTAATAATTCAGTCTAAGGAAGCTGCATACCTATGATTTTTAAAAAAAGAATAAACAGTGCATTCACTTGTGCCTTCTAAATGATCTCCTTTGATGTTGATGGAGCCCAGATCCAGTCACAGAGAAAAGTTCCCCCAGGTAAGGAAAGGTGTGAACTTGCTCTGTTGCCTCCTCATCGATTAGCCCTATATGGCAATGTTGTCATTTTCCAAAAACCATAACTTTTGACGTTGACTTATCCATAATCAGATAATTATTATGAGAATAGGAGCCAAGTCCCCTTAACAGCACATATGCAACCCAAATGTCATATTGGCAACACCTTTGTCTTACCTTTTGGTACATATCAATCGTACTTCTCATGGCTCCATTGAGCCCCAAACACACTCTCAAGCAAATGAATAAAAATAGGATGGAAGGGACCATGGAGGTTTTCTAGTCCAACCCCCTGCCCATAGCAAGAGATCCTATGCCAATCCAGACAAAATGAATGTCCAGCCTCTTTTTGAAGATCTCCATTAATGGAGCACCCAAAACTTCATGAGGCAACCTGTTCCACTGATTAATTGTTCTAGAAAAGGCTTTGAGCAGGGTCAACATTCTGAGCTCCATTTGAAGGGCATTCAATTTCTTCCATATTATTTCTTTGTTTACTGTGTCAAATGCTATAAAGGCAGCAAACCATTATTTCCTCTGACTGATATTTTTTATAGTTAGATGGTTCAAGAGAAAAGAATTGACAATAGTGGATCACATCTGCCTAAAGACTGCTGGTTCTTCTACAAAGGAATGCCCTTTTCATCCACCTACTATCAATTCTTTTCAAGAGGACGTTTGCATATATTTTTGTCACAATATCTGTTAGGGAAATGGGCCTGGAATTGCTAGGGTACTTTTTAGTCCCTTTTTTATATATATGGGAATTACAATTGCCATCTTTGACCCAAATTGCCATCTTTGACTCGGCCTGGAGAAAGACCTGGCGGCCCGGCCGCGGCCTGGCGGTTGGGGGTGTTGAGGGGCGCGGCCTGGTTGGGGAGGGGTGCGGCCTGACCCCCCGACGCCCCTGCGGTCTGACGCCCCTGCGGCCTGACGCCCCGACGGCCCGGCTTTTTGGCCTGAAGGAAAGATCTGACGGTGAGGGGCGCGGCCTGGCTTTGGCCTGGAAGATCTGGTGGCCTGGTCATGGCCTGGTGAGGTGAGGGACGCGGCCTAGCGGCTTCCTAAATGGACTAATTGACTCCACGAGGACTATTTTTCTCCCCCCCTTTCTTGGGCTTCCTGCGGCCGGACTCATCGCTTTGCCTGGTGATGTATTCCAGGACAGATCTGCTGGTCCTGCGCGATTCCCCCCTCGCGCAGGCCTGGCCCAGTACCATCTCAAGGGCCTACCTCGATGAAGGGGTGTGGAGCCCCGAGAGGTGGTATGCAGCAGATAGAAAAAAAAGCAAAATTGAGGACTTTTTTAGTGGGGTGTTTTAATAAATTTTTAGGGGGTATGGGGGTGGTTAGGGGAGGCAGGGGGGATGTCTCCCTGGGGCCAAGGCCGGCCATGTCTGAGGGACGCGGCTTTGGAATGGTGAG
>NW_015388379.1:107678-125852 GCF_001527695.2 Protobothrops mucrosquamatus
TTAAATATTTTCTTTTAATTCGGTTTTTAATATAGATATTATTGTATTATTGTATTGTGGTTTTTATGAGGCTGTTAGCCGCCCTGAGTCCTATGAGGAGAAGGGCGGGGTACAAATTAAATTATTATTATTATTATTATTATTATTATTATTATTATTATTATTATTATTATTATTATTATTATTATTATTATTATTAAATGGGTATGGCGGATATTACTTATATGTGTAAATGTATCTGTCAATGGAGGGTCCCACCAGTCGGGATATTTCTTGAATTGTTCAGCTGGTAGAAAATCCTCTCCAGAGGCCATATTGCTCTTCAGACCTTTAATGATGAATTTCATCATGAGAATTTTAGGGGAAAAATAGTTGATACGTTGCCTAACATATTTGTAGATTTTTTAATAATATGGTTGGTTAATGTTAGTGGGTCCTTGGAATACTGCATCCAGTTTTGGTCACCACGATGTAAAAAAGATGCTGAGACTCTAGAAAGAGTACAGAGAAGAGCAACAAAGATGATTAGGGGACTGGAGGCTAAAACATATAAGGAATGGTTGCTGGAATTGGGTGTGTCTAGTTTAACGAAGAGAAGGACGAGGGGGGACATGATAGCAGTGTTCCAGTATCTCAGGGGCTGCCCCAAAGAAGAGGGAGTCAAGCTATTCTCCAAGGCACCTGAAGGCAGGACGAGAAGCAATGGATGGAAACTGATCAAGGAGAGAAGCAACCTAGAACTAAGGAGAAACTTCCTGACAGTTAGAACAATTAACCAATGGAACAACCTGCCTCCAGAAGCGGTGAATGCTCCAACACTGGAGGTTTTTAAGAAGAGACTGGACAGCCAGGGTTCCTGCCTGAGCAGGGGGTTGGACTTGATGACCTCCAAGGTCCCTTCCAACTTTATTATTATTATTATTATTATTATTATTATTATTATTATTATTATTATTATTATTATTATTATTATTATTATTATTATTATTATTATTATTATTATTATTATTATTATTATTATATGTTTTATCATCAGTAGGAAAGGTAATCCCGTAGGACTCTGTTTCAAAATCTGAGATTTGTTCATGATTGAGGATATCATTATTTTGGCTAAGACCATATAAAAAAATGTGAGTTTTACATCAGTACAGAACATTCCTATTATAGAGAAGATCGTTTGATTTAACACAGAGCCTCTCCTCGCCTTCAAAAATATGCAGCACAAGCCTCTAAGCAATTGGGATGATGTCATGAAAAGACAGATCTCTTTTGATCCTTGCTTCCTCCCAAATGTATATCCCAATCCTTATTTGTAACACTTACAAATGCCATGGTGAAAAGATTATTTGCAGCAGAGCCAGTTCTTAAACACCCTGATCCTGATGAACCTTGCAGCATCCAAGCTGATGCTAGTGATGTTGCGGTGGGCACAGTCCTCCTACAAAAAAACCATAGGATACACTTCATGAAAGCTTTCAGAAAGAGAGAGGAGATGAGCTGTTTGGGAGAAAGAGGCTTTTGGGGTGAGATTTGCGTTATTAACTTGGCGCCATTTCTTGGAAGGAATTAAAGTGTCTTTTGAAGTATAGACTGATCATTATTATTATTATTCAAAATTATCATGAATTCCATAGAGAAGGCACGGTTGGATCTATCGCTTACACACCATCACCCCACTCACTTTACAGAAAGGGAAGGACAAACACAAACCTGTGGGACTTTGTAGATGCCTGCTAATGTTGACATCTGGATGGAGCTGTCTTTGCTAGCTCCATCAAAAAGAGCCAAAAGCTTGTCCTTCCTCCCACAGCTGTAGTTGGGAACATTGGCTTCTCCAGTAGAGAGCATGTCCAGCAAGCCATCTGAAGTGCCGACGGTGTTATCATAGTTGTCATGGATGTTGTAGCCAAGTGTGAGATTGTGCAGGAGCTGGGGATTCTCCTTCACCAGTTCAACATTGCAAATCATGCGTAGTATGAATAACGCTCCATGGTCTAAACTAGTATAAAACCATGATCATGTTAATATTAGCATCATCAATAGCAACAACCATAAAAATACTTTTTCTCCATTTAATCATCTTTTTTCTCTACAAAGTAGCTGAAAAATAAGCCAATATTGATCCAAAACTAGAGGCAAATGATAGCCACCCATCACCCTTTTAATATTGTTAGTGTTGAGGATGGGAATAGTCCTCAAAAAAGTTTAACAAATCAGAAATATACAATTATTTTTAGCAGTACCAATAGTCGTAGTCCAGAATAATTCAGTCAGTAAAGAAGAACCACCATTAAAGGAAGGAGATTTTTGATAAGTGACCCAGAGAAGCTGTTCTAAAAACAAGTATAATAATAATAATAATAATAATAATAATAATAATAATAATAATAATAATAATAATAATAATAATAATAATAATAATAATAATAATAATAATAATAATAATAATAATAATAATAATAATAAAGTTGGAAGGGATCTTGGAAGTCATCTAGTCCAACCCCCTGCTCAGGCAGGAAACCCTATACCATTTCAGACAAATGGCTGTCCAGTCTCTTCTTAAAAACTTCCAGTTTTGGAGTATTCACCACTTCTGGAGGCAGGTTGTTCCACTGGTTAATTGTTCTAACTGTCAGGAAGTTTCTCCTTAGTTCTAGGTTGCTTCTCTCCTTTATTAGTTTCCATCCGTTGCTTCTTGTCCTGCCTTCAGGTGCTTTGGAAAATAGCTTGACTCCCTCTTCTTTGTGGCAGCCCCTGAGATATTGGAACACTGCTATCATGTCCTCCCTCATCCTTCTCTTCATTAAACTAGACATACCCAATTCCAGCAGCTGTTCCTTATATGTTTTAGCCTCCAGTCCCCTAATTATCTTTGTTGCTCTTCTCTGTACTCTTTCTAGAGTCTTAACATCTTTTTTACATCGTGGTGACCAAAACTGGATGCAGTATTCCAAGTGTGGCCTTACCAAGGCATTGTAAAGTGGTATTAATACTTCATGTGATCTTGATTCTATCCGTCTGTTCATGCAGTCTAGCAGTGTGTTGGTTTTTTTGGCAGCTGCAGCACACTGCTGGGTCATATTTAAGTGATTGTCCGCTAGGACTCCAAGATCCATCTCACGTTACTGCTATTGATCAAGGTACCACCTATACTATACCTGTACATTTGGTTTTTCTTGCCTAAATGTAGAACCTTACTTTTTTCACCATTGAATTTCATTTTTTTAGATAGCACCCAGTGTTCAAGTCTGTCCAGATCCTCCTGTATCTTAAGCCTGTCTTCTGGAGTGTTGGCTATTCCTGCCAGCTAGGTGTCCTCTACAAATTTGATGAGTTCCCCATCTATCCCCTCGTCCAAATTGTTAATGAAGATGTTGAAGAGCACTGGGCCCAGAACAGAGCTCTGGGGCACCCCATTACACACTTCCCTCCATGTAGATGCGGTTCCATTGAGGACCACACGCTGAGTACGGCCGGTCAGCCAGCTACAAATCCATCTGGTGATGATGCTGTCTAATCCACATTTTTCTATCTTGTCAAGCAGTAGGTTATGATCTACTTTATCAATGCCTTACTGAAGTCCAAGTAAATTATGTCCACAGCATTCCTCTGATCCACTAATTTTGTCACTTGGTCAAAGAATGCAATAAGATTTGTCTGGCACGATCTGTTTTTGACAAAGCCATGTTGGCTTTTAGTAATGACTTTGTTTGCCTCTAGGTGTTCGCTGATTTGTTGATTGATTATCTTTTCCAGAATCTTCCCAGGTACTGTATTGAGGTCAGGCTGATAGGTCTGTAATTTCCTGGATCCATTTTTTTCTCTTTTTTTTAAGATGGGAACTACATCAGCTCTTTTCCAGTCCTCTGATAGTTCCCCAGTGCTCCAGGATCTTTGAAAAATATAGTTTAATGGTTCTGAGATCACATCTGCCAGTTCCTTGGGAACCTTGGGGTGTAATCCATCTGGTCCTGGTGATTTGAACTCGTCTAGACTGGACAGGTGCTCACTTACCATTTTCTTGCCTATCTTAACTTGAGTTTCTATTCTGTTTTTTATGGCACTATTTTCGATAGGTTGTTTTTTTTTTTCCCTTTGTGTAAGACAGATGCAAAAAACGAGTTAAATAGTTCTGCTTTCTCCCTGTTGCTTGTCACCTTCTTTCCACTTTCACCCACTAATGGACCAATCATTTCCTTCACTTTTTTCTTGTTTTTTACATGTTGAAATAAGCTTTTTTTGTTATTTCTGACTTTAGTTCATTTTGAGCCTTAGCTTTCCTCACTTCATCTTTGCAGGCTCAGGCTATTTGCTGATATTCTGACTTAGTTATGTCCCCCTCTTTCCACTTTCTATACTTGTCCTTTTTATCTTTTAATTTATCAGAGAGTTCTTTATGCAGCCATGCTGGTTTCTTTTGAGAGCTGTTATTTTTCCTCTTGGTTGGTATTGTGCTAGACTGGGCTTTTATTATCTCACTTTTCAAAATTTCCCAAGCTTCTTGAGTTGTTTTCCCCTTGAGGATTCTCATCCATGGAATCCTTCCCAAGCCCTCTCTAAGTTTATTGAAATTAGCTCTCTTAAAGTCCAAGACTCTAGTTTGACTTGTGCTTCCATAATCTTGAATTCCAATATTGCATGATCACTTCCCCCCAAGGTTCCTGTGGCTTCAACACCTTCTATCATTTCATCTCTGTTAGTGAGAATTAGATCCAATATGGCTGATCCCCTAGTTGCCTTCTCTAATTTTTGGGAGACAAAGTTGTCTGCTAGATTTGTCAGGAATCTGTTTGATCTTCCACTTGGTGCAGAGTTTGTCTCCCAGTTGATGTCAGGGTAGTTAAAGTCCCCCATTACTATTGGGATGTGCTTCCTACATACCTTAGTTAGCTGACTTGCAAAAAGTTCATCTATTTCCTCTGTTTGGTTGGGTGGCCTGTAGTATACACCTATGGCAATGTAATCCCCCCCTTTTATATTAACACAAATGCATTCAAGACAGTTTTCATCATTGTTGTGCTTTATTTCTGTAGAAATGTAGTTATTTCTTATATAGAGAGCAACTCCACCTCCTCTTTTATTTGGTCTGTTTCTTTTAAATAATTTAAATCCCTCTAGCTGTGTGTTCCATTTGTGGGTTTCATCCCACCATGTTTCCGTAATGGCAACAATATCATATCTGCCCTCATTAACCTGATTTTCTAGTTCACACTGTTTGCTGTTCATCTTCTATTCCTTTAAAAATCAGACATTGCATATCAATCGGTTATAAAAATAGGGAAATGGTTGGGCAGAGGAAATTAGAACCATTTCAATCATTACTTTCAACCAAAGTCATTATTCCAGTCAGGAATTTATGACTGAACACAGAGAGGAAAATAATGTGGACTTTCAGTTTTCATTTGCCTCATGTTTATACTCTCAGAAAATAAGGCAAAAGAGAGGCTGTGTTAATCAAAAGGTTTCAAAAAAATTATTAGATCCTGCAATATAAGAGCAAGTAAAACAAGAAGAAAAAAAGAAGAGTGTTAGAACTGCAAATGGAGGGAATGAAACTCCATCGCATAACTTACAGCTGAATCTGACTAGAAGGAGCCTTGTTGAAAGGTAATGTTGCAGGTGCTATTTCTGATGCAGAGATGACTATACCAATGAGAAGATCTCCTGGTCTATAATAGCTCCATGGCTTTTCTCCATCCTGGTTGTCCAAATTCAGTGAACACTTCATTCTCAGCTTCCCAGAGAGTGACTGGGACACCAGTAGCATCAGAAGTAGAAGTAGAAGCAGGAGGTCCATAATTCATGGGGCTCAATCAATTTCCTTCCCGTTTCTAAAGAAGAATTAAAAGAATTGGAAGCATTCTCACAGGATGGAATATCTAATGGCTTTCCTGATTCAAACAGAGAAAAACCAAGATTCACCTGGAAGAGAAAGTACATTCAAGAGCACAGCTCCTGCCTGTCCCATATCTTGTGCCTCAAAGAGCATAACCTGTAGTTTTTATCCTTTTCTGATGCAAGATCCCTTCCATGTTGCTTCAGTCTGATGTTTACATCAAAGGCAGACACTGGAGACATAGGAGAAGAGGTCTCAGAGACAGGGATGGTGATGACTGCAGTGAGAAGGAGCTTCTGCTCTTGGGACCCTGAACTTCTTCCATGTAAGGAGGGGTAGCTGGAGAAAAGCATGTTAGAGAAAAGCCACAGATAGACCCCTTGGGTCAGTGTTCTCTCCAGCCCTCTGGAGAATCGAAACAGAAACCTCCCACAAGACAGATACACACACCAACAAACTCCACAGACTAGAAAAATGCCAAAAGCCCAACCCCCCTCCACAACAACTCATGAAACGAACAGTACACAACATATCAGACAGGACCCTCACCATAGCAGAAACCAATGTCCTTTCCAAAGGATTCAACTTTGCAGTCGCCCCCAAACACATCCCCACTGAAAACATCATATGCGGAGTTGAAGCTACCCTAACCAAAATCAACCCAGATGAAGCCAACAAAATCAGACTTGAAGTCAACAACGTCCTCCTCTCCAGCAATCCATCTAGAAGCAACTTACATAAAGAAGAACAAAAAGCACCCACCAACCTGAGGAAAGACAACAACATAATCATTCTCCCAGCAGACAAAGGTAACACCACAGTAGTGATGAACACATCAGACTACCAAGCCAAATTATCCAACCTACTCCAAGACCCCGCTTACAAACCTCTAAACACAGACCCCACCACCTACCTGGAAAAAACCACCAAATCCAAAATAACAGCCTCTCCCATCAGTGAAGAGATGCAGCAAAGAATCATCCCCAGGGAGAAATCATCCAGATGCCCCAAGCTCTATGGCCTCCCCAAAATTCACAAAGAAGGAACACCACTCAGACCCATAGTCAGCTCCATAGGCTCACCTCTACAGAATCTTGCCAAATTTCTCGCCAAACAACTTCAGCCCTTCACAGAATCCATCTCCTCACACGTACAAAACTCACTCCACTTCATAGAAACAATAAAGAAACAAAACCTACAACCCAGTGACCTACTCGTGAGCTTCAATGTCACATCCCTCTTCACCCAAGTGCCTATCAAAGAAGCCTTGACAGCTATCCAAAACAAATACAACCCCTCAAAGCACATCCTAGATCTGACCAACCACTGCCTAACCAACACATACTTCATCCACAATGGACAAAGATACAAACAGATAGAAGGAGCACCTATGGGATCACCCCTCTCACCCGTCATCGCAAACCTATACATGGAACACTTTGAAACCAACGCCTTAGGCAAATCTGAACACAAACCCAAACTCTGGCTCAGATATGTAGATGACACTTTTGTAATTTGGCCACACGGGAAAAAAACTGGACAACTTCCTCACACATCTCAACAGCCTACACCCCAAAATACAATTCACGATGGAAATAGAAGCCAACAACCAACTCCCCTTTCTGGACGTCCTAATCTACAAAAAACCCAATGGCTCCCTAGGACACACCATCTACCGGAAAAAACCACACACCAACCGCTACTTAAATGCACAATCCCACCACCACCCTGCACACATCAACTCCATAGCCAAGATCCTAATCTCCAGAACCAAACGCCTAGCCGACAAAGATCACCTGAAACTGAATTACACACTCTCACAAACGTATTAATCTCCAACGGATTCCAAAGAAATACAATTACTAACCTAATCCAAAGGGAAACACCCCCCCCAAGAACCGAGACATAGACCATTACAACGACATTGCCCTCCTCCCCTACATCAAAGGCACCACAGATAAAATCAGCAAAATTCTCCACAAACACAATATCAAGACAGCCTTCGGCACCGATAAAAAAATAGCCAACATCTTAAGAAACCCCAAAGACAGGATCCAGCTAGAAAACCAAGGAGTCTATGAAATACCATGCAAAATCTGCCCAGCCACATACATTGGACAAACTAATAGGAGAATAAATGCCCGCATCGCAGAACACAAGAATGCAGTCAGAAAAGAAGAAAAAACTTCCTCCCTCTTCCAGCATCTTAAAGCTACAGGACATGAAATTGATTTTGAAGGAACCAAACTAATCTCCAAAACTGAACACCACAACAAGAGAATAATTATGGAAGCCATCAAAATAGAAAAACACCCCCACAACATGAATAAACATGATGATACCTCCCGCCTACCAGACATCTGGAAACTAGCCCTAATCAACAAACGAGTCCTAGCCACGAAAACTGACATCGGACCCAGAACACAGTACGCCACCACCATTCACCCTCACCAGACCCAAATCCAAGCCCAAACCCATCCCTCAGACGAAATGCAACCACCATCCAGAATCCAAACCATGACATCACCAGCTGCTGCACCTCCCTCCGACCCCCACACAAAGCAAACGGACACATGCCATGAACACAGAGCTAGACCGCAAACTCGGAGCCAAACCAAAGCCCGGTATGCTACATCACAGCCTTCTGCTCTGGACACCACATCACGGAACTCAGGAAGTTACAATGCTAAAGCTCAGGATGTTACAACACAGCCAACCACCCAGGATGTTGCAACACAAACTCAGGATATCACTACATTAGATCTCAGGATGTAATCACACAACCCATTACCCAGGTCGTTATAACACAAAAGACTAATGGGCACAAAGCCAGCACCTCAAGTACTCAGGATGTTACGAAACAGCTGAACATTCCACAAACAATAACAGCCAACCAATCCACACAGCCAACCAATCCACCTACAACAACTAAGCCAGCACTCCACCCCCCCCCCCAAATATTTATAGAGAGACGGCAGCTCCGATCACACTTTGCTCGCACAAGCACGAAGCCGAAGACCCCAGCCTAAAGATGACGAGTGGGACCTCGTCGAAACGTTGCCAAGATACTCTCAATCTTACACGGGAAAAGACCCGAATACGCCAAGACACACACACACACACACACACACATATATATATACACTCACACACACACACACACATACACACACACACACACACACACACACAGAAAGATTTTCAGACAGACCGGTCTGATTGATTGCACCTTGGCATTTTTAACTGCTATACTGCAGTTCTACTTTTTTTTATAATCATTTTTGCCTTGCAGCCCCCCACAACTAGGGGTGTTAAGCAGGCTCAAGTCGCTACTGCGAACCATTACAAATTCAGATTTTTTTTTGCTGACAAAGAGTTAAAGAATTAAGTGGGAGACTAGTATATCTATTTCAGGCTATATTAATGCCAAGGTGCAATCAATCAGACTGGTCTGTCTGAAAAACTTTCTGTATATACTCCATTGACTTGGCTGACAAAGAGGGGAGGAGAGTCGGTGGCCTGGTGGTTAATATAACTGCCTAGCATGTAGGCTGCCTAGGTTCGAATCCCATAAAGGGTGTGGCTAGCTGATGAGGGCTAATGAGCCTGAAATAGCTATACTAGTCTCCCACTTAATTCTTTAACTCTTTGTCAGCAAAAAGAAATCTGAATATATATATATAGTTAATGTAGATCATAATAAGGTTCATTCCATAGGGGCAAGGTGTCAGAACCCATTTCTATCCTGCGGGGGGGGGGGGGAAATCTAATTAATTTCTTTTCATTTCCTTCTGTGGGTTCTGCCATTCTCTTGAGAGGGAGGGGAAAGGTTCTGGGTTGCCTTTTGCTTTGCTACAATGTATCCTCTCTGCTGTTTCTAACTGTTTCTAAATGCTTGCTCTTTGAACTGTTTCTCCCTTGATGTCAACCTGGAGAAAGAAAGGAATGTGCCTCCGGCCATCTGGCTTATCTCTCGCTGTGGAAGGCCCAACAATGTCTTCACAGGCATGAGAACGGACTCCATTATCAGCTCCATTCCCACAGCAGACTTAACACCTGGGGATTGGCTCATTTGAACTGACAAGATGAACTATTGGGGTGAGGTTTGCTTGGGACTCTTTTAACCTATTGATCTGAGCAGGAAACCCTCAGATCCTGCCTTCTATGCCTGCTATCAGCTTCTCCTAATAAAAGTTCCTTTTGGAATGAAACTGTTCCAAGAATCCTGCTTTCTTGGGATGAGGTTTTGAAGTGGGCCCTGACATAAGGTTTATTCCCTGATGTGCTAAGATTTTCCCCTAGTTTTATTGACTGAACCTGAGTTGTTACAAATACTAAATGTCACAAATTTTAAAATACTTATTATATTTCTGCCATTTATATCCCCCCCATTTTTGTGAATTGAGAATCTTGGAAGCAGCCTTCTGTGTCACAGGGAGTGCCTTCTAAAATAATGCCATGCCTAGTACTTGTTTAGGTCCCATCCTGACCTTCTTCAAGAGACCTTTAAATTTTGATTTTATTCCCAGGTATTACATTAGGAGCTATGGTGATGCAGTGGTTAGAATGCAGTATGGCAGGCTACTTCTGATGACTGCTGGTTGCCAGCAGTTTAGCAGTTCAGTTCTCATCAGCTCAAGGTTGACTCAATCTTCCATCCTTTTGAGGTTGGTAAAATGAGGACCCAGGTTGTTGAGGGCAATATGCTGACTCTGTAAACCACTTAGAGAGGGCTGTAAAGCACTGTGAAGTGGTATATAAGTCTAAGTGCTATTGTTATTTAAGAGGGTTTGACCCCTTCAGTGTACTATGGCTTTTTTCAAACTTTGTGCAGTGCTTTTAATAAGATATCTGCTGTCCTTTTTTTTTTGAATTATTTTAAGAATGTATGCTGGGCATTGTAAAAATAGAGTAAGGTGGGCTTATATATTTGTGTGTCCATGTATATGTGTGTATTTAAGTGTAAATGCTGCCCATGTGTCAATGATTTTTCAGATGTCAAAAATTCAAACATTAAAAACAAGTGCCAGTACAGTATGAGAAAATAAGAACAAAAGATGGGAAAGATAAGAAAAATCTGGATTTGAATGAAAAAGAAACCCACACAATCCAGGGATAGTGATCACTCATCTATCCGATGGCCTGGGTGAAGAATGAGGAACTTAAATCCTTCAAAACAGCAGATTAGGAGTTTGAACACTAAACCATATGAAAAATGATTGGAGGAATTAAGTATATCTACTTTAATAGGAAGAAGGACTAGAGATGACATGATAGCAGTGTTTCAATATTTGAGAGGCTGGCACAAAGAAGAGGGAGTCAACCTATTCTTCAAAGCACTACTACTACTACTAGTTTATTATAATCAGTGACCAGTGTATATATAGTAGTAATTGTGAGAGGGGTCTTGGAGTCCTAGTAGACAATCACTTAAATATGAGCCAGCAGGGTGCTACAGCTGCCAAAAAAAGCCAACACAGTTTTAGGCTGCATTAGCAAAAAGAGAGAATCACAATCATATGAAGTGTTAATACCACTTTATAAAGCCTTTGTCAAGGTTCCGACTAATGAAACACTTCAAAGAACTTCCAGACATTGTTTATCCTAAAAAGTCTTTAATCGTGCTACAAAGTGTCAGCACAGCATGAAGGGATGTCAAGATCTGAATTCCCCTCCCTTCAGGACATAGTATCTGGCACAATTCCCTCCTCCAATTAGCAGTCATAATCACATTCTCCAATCAGTTTGAAGGGCAAAGCTTCCCTTCCGTTCTGTAACTGCCCAGCTTTTCATTTGTGTCTCTTCTTTCTCTTTAATGAAAAGAAGGACTAGGAGTGACATGATAGCACTGTTCCAATATGTCAGGGGCTGCCACAAAGAAGAGAGAGTCAAGCTATTCTCCAAAACACCTGAAAGCAGGACAAGAAGCAATGGATGAAAACTAATCAAGAAGAAAACCAACCTACAAATAAGAAGAAATTTCCTGAAAGTGAGAACAATTAATCAGTGCAACAGGTTGCTTTGAGAAATTGTGGATGCTCCATTACTGGAGGTTTTTAAGAAGAGACAACCATTTGTCTATAATGGTATAGGGTCTCCAACCTGAACAGGGAGTTGGACAAGAAAACCTCCAAAGTCCTTTCCAATTGTGTTATTCTGTTATATCCATCACTGCCCATGCCAGTTGCATTCTGAACCAGTTGAAGCTTCTGGGTAATCTTCAACAAGAGCCCCATGAAAAGTCTGCAGTGGTCTAGACATGAAGAGACAAAAGCATGAATGACTATCTGAAGGCTCATCTGATTTAGCAAAGAGCACAACTGGTTCAACAGTTGGAGCTCTTCAAAGAACTTCCTGGCTACAAGTAGTAACTGAATATTCAGAAATACCTACAGATTGTGCAGCACCCTTGCATGTGAAAATGCCACCCATTGAAAGTCAGGAATAGAATTTCCACAGATCTAGGAGTCATAAATGCCCATAGTTTGGCATCTCAGTAATTTGCCTGAACCCTGACTGAAATATGTCTAAATAATCCATGTCTTCCAGCAATCTTATTAGCTGGAGGTCTACTAGCCCAACCCCCTACTCAGGAAGGAAACCCTACACCATTTCAGATAAATGGTTGTTCAATCTCTTCTTAAAAACTTCCCAGGGGGTTGGGCTAGTAGACCTCCAAGGTCCCTTCCAAATTCTATTCTATTCTATTCTATTCTATTCTATTCTATTCTATTCTGTTCTGTTCTGTTCTGTTCTGTTCTGTTACATTACATTACGTTCTGTTCTGTTCCGTTCTGTTTCATTCCGTTCCATTCCGTTCCGTTCCATTCATTGCAAACAGAAGATTGAAGACCAGATGATAATTGTTGGAAACCTTTCAAGATAACCTCTTGAAGTGAAGGCATGCTACTACCTCTCTCAAGGCAAAAGTCACCAACTTCGTCATTATGAAGACTGGTAGTATAACATGGATTTACTTGCAAGTCAACTCTCTCACAGTTTGTAGAACCCAAGAGAGGCCCATATTCAATAAATGCATTTAAATTGGCAGCAGAAAGGACCATGTATACTTCCTCAAGAATACAGAGGGAAACAAAAAAAGTGTCAAGGAAAAAATTAAAAACTTTTGTATATTCCTTAACTTTCTCCCCATTAACCCAATGATATAGTTCACAGGCTGACATTTTCCTGCCTGTGAGAGTCAGCTCTCATAAAAAAAAAAAAGATATTTCTAGAATAGATGAAAATAAAATTTCACTTCAGGGACAACTGAAGTGAAACAATTGAAGAAGCTTCTTGAATGAGAAGTTAAATATTTTCTAGAAAAAAATAACAGGAAAGTCCAGTTGCCTTTTGAAAAGCACCTTTCAGACAATCATGATCTGGATGACTGAGAATCTCCATAGACCTCAGGGACAGGCAATTTTAAAATCAGTTGTAATTTAGTATTTATATGTGGAGATCTAATAGAAAAGAAAACAGACTCAGCACTTAAGATTAGGAGGATTTAAGGTTATTGACTGCTTTCTTGACATTAAATATAGGCAGCACTAGAGTTAACTGTCATGAACTCAAGAGTGACAGCAAACTCCGTAACTCTGGGTGACCTTCCCCAGCAATCTCTGAAGAAAAGATACCACATTGAAAGACAGCACCAATCAATTAACTGGGTGTTGAACTACCTAATTCTCAAATCACTTTCTGGACATATTGGGATAGAAAGAATCACAACTACTACACAATAGAACTCCCAGGGGTATTTCTGTGATTTTTCACTAAAGTGCTTTTCTTCAATTACCCCTCTTGATAAACAAAGATGTTTGTGATTCCAAAGAAGTTATTTCTCACTGTAATTATGCTACTTCTCCAGTGACTGCCTTTGATGTAAATAAAGACTAAAGCAACATGGATGGGATCATGCATCAGATAAGGTTAAAGCCTCTGGTCATGCTCTATGTGGCACATGTTTCGGGACAGGCAGAGTCTGTGCTCTTGAATATGTTTTTCCTTTCCATGGGAAACTCAGTTTGTCTATCTCTGAATCAGAAGGGCCACTGGCATTTCCATCTTGTGAGGATTCTTTCAATTCTTTCTACTCTATTTAAGTATAGCCATTGATTTAGTCCTATGAATTATGAACTTCCTACTTCTCCTTCTGATGCTGATGCTGTGCCAGCCAGTCTCTGGGAAGCTTAGAATGAAGTGCCCACTGAGTTTGGATCACCAGGATGGAAAAAGACCATGGAGCTATTACAAGCCAGGAGACCATCTCATCAGTATAGTTGTCACTGCAACAACAATATCACATATAACATTGCATTTCAACGTGGCTCCTTGTAATCAGTTTCACTTGTAAGTCATTAAGTGTGACGGAGTTTCATCCCCTCCATTTGCAGTTCTAATGTTCTCCTTCTTTCCTTCCTATTTCACTTACTCCTATATTTCAGGACATATTTAATTTCTTGAATCATTATGACTTCCTTGACTTCTCTCTTTTGTCTTATTTTGTGGAAGAGACTGAAATACAAAGATGTAGGGGGAAAAAATACTGAAAGAAATCCAGAATATATATCTCTCCCTATTCAATTCTGATTTATCACTTGAATACTGACTTTAGTTTAAAGTAGAGACTGAAAGGGTCATACGTTATTATTAGAAATACTTTTCTGGATGAAACAGCATCTTCCTATTATGATGGCTCTACTTTAATTATTGAATAATTTTGAATCCTAGTTAGTACTGTTCCCAATCTGGGATGCTGAATGTGCCAAGGGTCCCATTTCCTGGCTATATTGCTAACTAGCCAAATATCCTGTTCCTTTGTATGTTGAATTGAGAAATTTGTAATGTTTCTACTGTTTTTATTATTTTATTTTATTTTATTTTTTAAATTATACTCATAACATACAGTATTTCCTGAACTGTAAGTTTTCCAGAGTCATTGACTGAGATGAGTGGTCATAGAAATTGAATGAATCAATTTATGAATGATGGTATATTTGTGATTCTTAACCCTGATGGAGGTTTATCCCCATCCCATCTTTCCAAAATTCAGTAAAATGAAATGGTAATGGGTGACTATCATTTGCCTTTGGTTGTGGATCAGTATTGGCTTAAGAATCAGAAGACTTGTGGAGACAAGGAGAATTAAATTGAAAAATTATTTTGTTATTGCTATTGATGATGATGATGATGATGATGATGATGATGATAACATGAACATTTTTTACATTAGTATACCTTATGATATACTAAGAATACCACACTACATTTTTAATATTCAAGTGGTCAACAAGAATGCCTGGCTCTTGAGAAATCTCACTCTTGGCTACAATATCCATGACAACTATGTGAGCACACTTGGGACATCAGATGCCTTGCTGGATATGCTTTCTACTGGAGGAGCCAATGTTCCCAACTACAGTTGTGGAAGGAAGGATACACTTTTAACTCTTCTTGATGGATCTAAAAAGGACATCTCCATCCAAATGTCAACATTAGGAAGCACCTATAAAGTCCCTCAGGTTTGTATGTGTGTTTTTCTATAGGTAAAGTGAGTGGAGTTGTGGTGGGAGAGTGAAAGATCCAAACCTATCTTCTCTTTGGAACTGAAGAGCTGCTTTTCACAATGGCCATTGTAGATGTCATGGCTGGGGATTGGGATCCCAAGTGAGGATGAAACAATTATAAGAGCAGTTATATCCTCTCAAGACACCATCCCCATTGCTTTGCAGATTCCTGCTGCACAGAAGTGAAGGTGAGGAGAGGCTCTGTGTTCAATCAAAGAGTCTTCTGTACAAAAGGAAGATGCAGAAGTAATGGGAAGCTCATGTTTTGTACTAATATTAGCCAAAATAATGATTATTTCAATGGTAAACAAATCCCAAATTTATGAAAAGAAACCAAATGAATTATCTTACTGTACGTCTTATGGACCTATAGGGACCACTAGCATTAATTAATCTTTTTTTTAAAAAAAAAATAGAAGCATATTAGGCAAGATGTCAATTATTTTTTGCCCTACAATTTTCATGATCATAAAAAAAAAATCACAATATTCATTATAAAAAAATCATCATGAAGAGCAATAAAGTCATGGAGAGGACTCTCTGCCAGTTGAACTATTAAAAAGAGTATCCCAATTGGTGCGGGGCATCTATAGGCACATTCATTTATAGATATAAATAATTGCTACCAGATCCAGTTGGTAGCAGTTGAAGATGACAATAGTGATTTCTCTATATAAAAAGTGTATAAAAAGGACAGTAACAATTACAGGACCATTCGTCCAATAGATATTATGGCTACAATATATGATAAGTTCTTTTTGAATAGAGTTGAGAGTTGTGTAGATGACAAGTGTATCCCTGCAGAAGATCAAGCAAGTTTTTGGCAGAGTTACTCTACTATTGCCAATTGCTTTGTCTTAAACCATATAATTACAAAATATGTCATGGTAGACAATGGTTTTTGGCTTGTGATAGTTCACCACTTAACACAGTAAACAGAGAAATATCATAAAGGAAATTGATTGAGCTTAAAATGAAACCCAGACTGTTGAATCTCATCAAAGCTGTTTCTACTTGCGCTTGTTTGAGAGGGAGGTTTGGCTCAAGGATCCTTACATACAAATGTCTAAGGAGATAAATATAACTAATGGTGCAGTGGATAAAGTGTAGTATTGCAGGGAAACTTTGCCCACAGCCTGGAGTTCGATCCTGATGTGGCTTGAGGTTGACTCAGCCTTCCATCCAGTGGTGGGATTCAGCCAGTTCGCACCAGTTCGGTAGAACTGGTAGCTAATTTTTTGTTGCCCAGGCCCAGAATGGACTTCTGGAAGCAGCATGCACACAGACAACTGGTTGTTCACATATTTGAATACCACTACTGCTTCCATCCTTCTGAGGTTGGAAGGGACAATATGCTGACATGCCCAGAGAGTGCTGTAAAGCACTATGGGGTGGTATATACTGTAAGTCTAAATGCTATTGCTATTTCTATTGTATATATAGTAACATGCTGTTATATGCTGCCAATATATTATTACCATACTCCCAAGATGGGTTGGATAGATTGTATGGAGTTGAAGTTTGTGACTTAAAAGGTATCACTACTAGAATAAACCCAATCACATCATCTCAAAAATATCTTGGGGTGGATAAAAGTTCTTCAGATGCTAACCTCACAGCTGAATTGAGAATTTATGCCAAAATAACTGAGTTGGAAGGGACCTTGGGGGTCTTCTAGTCCAACCCCCTTCTCAAGCAGGAGACCTTCTGCCATTTCAGACAAGTGGTTGTCCAATTCTTCTTAAGAAAACTGCAGTGACAGAGCACTACCATTTGTTCTATGTCTAAAATTTGGGTATATAGTTATTGGGGTAAAATTAAAGCTATACAAACTGATAGACATCCAAACTCCTGACTTTTAGAACAGAAAAAAAAATCAAGTGAATTCTCTTGGATTGTACAAGTGACAAATTATATTAGGAGCATTGGTCTTCCTGTGTCTTGTACAACTGGATAAAAAGCTTAAAAAGATTGTTGCACAAAGACTCTGGGATATGAAAGCAGAGAAAAATATAATCATCCTTAGTAGTGTTGGCTCATTGAAATGTATTAGCCACTACAAACGTACTTCCAAAAACATAAGGATTTCAACACATCTTAGGGCATTATTTATTCAAGCAAGATTTGAGCATTGGACAGAATGATTAAGTATGGAAGATTTAACCAAGACCCTTATAATGAACAGACTTGTACTTGTAGAGTTCCAGAGACAGAAGACTTAATATATCCATTATTTCGATATCAATTGTATAAGAAAGGAAGAGATTAGATTGGACCACATATTAGATGAATGAGCTTTTGGGATCCTTGTGTTAAAATAACATATTTCCTGTATCATCAACGTCAAAAATGATATTTAATATGGCTCTTTATGTGAACAAACATTTAAATTGAGGTTTGCATGTGCAGGTCTGATTGTGGTCAATAGTAGGGATGATACAGAAATGTGATTTGCATTCTTTGTTCTTATTCTCTTTAAATTATTAAATAAAATAAATAAATAAATAAAATAAAATTTTATTTTGTACTACTACTACTACTACTACTACTACTACTACTACTACTACTACTAATAATAATAATAATAATAATAATAATAATAATAATAATAAAGTTGGAAGGGACCTTGGAGGTCATCGAGTCCAACCCCCTGCCCAGGCAGGAACCCTACACCATTTCAGACAAACGGCTGTCCAGTCTCTTCTTAAAAACTTCCAGTGTTGGAGCATTCACCACTTCTGGAGGCAGGTTGTTCCATTGGTTAATTGT
>NW_015388379.1:126136-169603 GCF_001527695.2 Protobothrops mucrosquamatus
ATTTGGTTTTTCTTGCCTAAATGTAGAACCTTACTTTTTTCACCATTGAATTTCATTTTGTTAGATAGCGCCCAGTGTTCAAGTCTGTCCAGGTCCTCCTGTATCCTAAGCCTGTCTTCTGGAGTGTTGGCTATTCCTGCCAGCTTGGTGTCATCTGCAAATTTGATGAGTTCCCCATCTATCCCCTCGTCCAGATCGTCCAGATAGTATACAGAGTTGTAATGTTATAGAACAGAATGGAACAGAACAGAACAGAATAGAGCTGGAAGGGACCTTGGAGGTCTTCTAGTCCAGCCCCCTGCTCAAGCAGGAGAACCTATACTTCTCAAACAGATGAATGTCCAGTCTCTTCTTAAAAATCTTCAGTGATGGAGCACCCATGATTTCTGGGGGTAAACTGTTTCACTCGTTGATTGTCCTCACTGTCAGGAAGTTTCTCCTTAATTCCAGCTTGCTTCTCTTTTTGATCAGTTTCCAAACATTGTTTCTTGTCCTTCCCTCTGGTGTTTTGGTGAACAACCTGGCCCCTTCTGCCTTGTGGCAGCCCCCCAGATACTGGAATACTGCTATCATGTCTCCCCTACTTCTTCTTTTCTTTAGACTAGCCAAACCCAAGTCCCACAGCTGTTCTTCATATGTTTTAATCTCCAGGCCTTTGATCATCTTAGTTCTCTACTCTGAATTTTTTCCAAACTTTCAACATCTTTTTTGTGATAAGGTGACCAAAATTGGCTGCAATATTCCAGGTGTGGTCTTACTAGGGTTTTATAAAGTGGTAATAATACTTCATGTGATCTTGATTCTATGCCTCTGTTTATACAACCCAGGCGTGTATTAGCTTTTTTGGTTGCTGCTGCACACTGCTGGCTCATAGTCAAGTGATCGTCCAGTAGGACTCCAAGGTCCCTCTCACAGTTACTGTTTTTAAGCCAGGTCTCTCCAAATCTGTATTTGTACCTTTTGTTTTTCCTGCCTAAATGTAAGACTTTGTTTTTGTCCACATTGTAACTCATTTTGTTGGATAGGGCCCATATTCTCCCATATGTCAAGATCTTTTTGGATCCTGAGTTTGTCTTCTGGGGTGTTGGCTACTCCTGTCAATTTGGTGTCCTCTGCAAATTTGATGAGTTCCCCTTCAATTCCCTCATCTAAGTCACTGATGAAGATATTGAAGAGTACTGGGCCTAATTCAGTGCTCCAGGATTTATGAAAGATATGGTACAATGGTTCTGAAATAACATCTGCCAGCTCCTTCAGAACTCTAGGATGTAGCCTGTCAGGTCCTGGTGATTTATATTTGTCAAGATTGGATAGGTGTTCCCTTACCATTTTCTTGCTTATTTTAATTTTTGTTTCTAGTATGTCCTTTGCAGTGGTTTTTTTGGTATGCTGAGCTATAGTTTCTTTTTGTGTGAAGACTGATGCAAAGAATGAGTTAAGCAGCTCTGCTTTCTCCCTATTGCCTGTAATTTCCTTGCCGTCTTCTCTCTTTAGTTGGCCTACAGTTTCCTTGATTTTTTTCTTGTTAATATGTTGGAAGAAACTTTTTTTTATTGTCCTTGATTTCTGTTGCAAGTTTTTGTTCATTCTGAGCCTTTGCTTTCCTGACTTCATCTTTGCATGTTCTGGCTGTCTGCTGATAATTGACTTTAGTTATGTGCCTCTCTTTCCATTTTTTGTATTTGTCTTTTTTGTCTTTTAGTTTGTTAGAGAGATCTTTGTGCAGCCATGCTGGTTTCTTCTTGGATTTCTTGTTTTTCTTTCTCAGTGGTATTGTGCTGGTCTGGGCTTTTGTGATCACATTTTTCATGGTTTCCCATGCTTCCTGGGTTGTTTTCCCCTTTAGGATTTTCATCCATGGGATTTTTCCTAGGTTCTCTCTAAGTTTGTTAAAGTCGTCTCTTTTGAAATTTAGGATATTGGTTGGATTGTTTTCTATTGCTAGTGTTTGATTCCCTCTATCATTTCTTCTCTGTTTGTAAGGATTAAGTCCAGTATAGCTTTACATCTAGTTTCCTCCTCCACCTTTTGGATGACAAATTTGTTGGCTAGGAGGTTATGTATTTTTATTCTGTATCTTGATTTGCTTAATGACTAATCAACAATCAGCTATTTAAATATGTTTATGAGAACAAATTGGATCTCTTTAAGGCTAATATTTTTGAACTGATCTGACTCCAAATATAACACAACATTCTTCATTGCTTTTTCAGATCAGTATTCAATTATTTTCAGAGTCACAGAATGATAAAAGTCAATTGCCTTTTTACCACCAGTTTTTCCCCAAAAAAGGGATCCTCTATCCAGCCTTTATCCAATTGCTTCTGCATTTCAGATGGACCTTGATTGGTCTCTTTGCTTCAGACAGTGAAAATGGAGATAATTTCATGAGGACTTTCACTCCTATGCTTGTCAGGAATGGAATTTGTGTTGTTATATCGCAACAATTCTCAACAACTGGACATGTAGCTTCCCTCAGGGATGCCCTCTCTAAGTGGCGACAAGTTAATGTTTTTGTTCACTTCATAGAATATGTTCTCCTTACAGACAGAATTCTTCCTTTCCATTTAACACTTGAAGGTTTGCCAGGACCCATTGAAGATAAAGTCTGGATCACGACATATGTCCTAATAGGTCCAATGAGAAATTACAGACTTCTAAAACATGTGCATAGTATCTGGACCTTTTATTTCAAGGGAAAAGAACAGCAAATAAAGGATGCATTTGAACCCACTTTCTTTGTGGAATCACCATTTGCAGATCAGATATTTCACTGTTCTTTTTCAAAGAATGTATTTTCTGCCAAGGGCAGGAGAAGATGCACTGAAAAAGCACCACTGGAGACCCAAGAGAAAAGAAATAAGATCAAAATCCAAAATATCCACCATTTTTTCAGTGTCATTAAGACTCTGGCCCATGCCTTGAATGCTGCATATTCCTCCAGATCCAGGAGAAGGACAGAAGGCGTAAATATGCTATGGGCTCCAAGGCTGCAGCCATGGCAGGTAGGGGGTCCCTACAACGATCTATCAAGCTTATTTCAAAGGAGAAGAAGGGGAACCATCTCAACTACTTGCACTACAAGAGGCTAACAGGTTTGGGGAATCTAATCACTCAGGTGATAATGTTCACAAGAGTGGGAAATATCACAGATTTAGTAAAAACTGCTAATTTGTTTTTTGAAAAAGGATATATGAACTTTTAAATAAATTCCCGTATCTATGGGGTTGTGATTAGCATTGCAGAATTTGCCTTTATCAATATAAATGTGGCTCTGACTCCAAGTAGTCCAACCCTCTGCAGCAACCCCAGTTAAGCTTTTCTGACTGACAGCTGCTTTGTCTTCACATAAAAATAATCAGGGAAGTGGAGACTGAAATACTCTGGTTGACTTTCTCAATTTGAAAACTGCTCCTGCTTTTAGGAGGTTTTTGCTCTCATTGAGCCAGAATCTCTGCTCTTGTGACCGAGTTGATTTTTCCATGTCCCATGCTTTGGAATAACAGAAAATAGATTTTAAGCTTCTGTGTCACATCTCATGGCTATTTGAAGAATGCTGTATCATCCCTTATCCAATGAAGAAATTGTATTAGTTAGAAAAAATGCTCCCTGACTACTCCTGATTTTCAGTTCCCATTGAGCAACATGACTTAGAATAGAATAACAGAGTTGGGAGGGACCTTGAAGGTCTTCTAGTCCAACATCCTGCTTAGACAGGAAACCCTATACCATTTCAGACAAATGGTTGTCCAATCTCTTCTTTAAATCTTCCAGTGTTGGAGCATTCACAACTTCTGGAGGCAGATTGTTCTACTGATTAATTGTTCTAACTGTCAGGAAAGTTCTTCTTAGTTCTAGATTGCTTCTCTCCTTGATTAATTTCCATCCATCCATCCATCCATCCATTTTGTCCCGCCTTCAGATGCTTTGGAAAATAGCTTGACTCCCTCTTCTTTGTGGCAGCCTCTGAGATATTGGAAGACTGCTATCATGTCACCCCTAATCCTTCTTTTCACTACACTAGAGCTATACAGTTTCTGCAATTGTTGTTTATATTTTAGTCTCCAGCTCCCTAATCATCATTATTCCTGTTCTCTTTTTAAACTCTCAACATTTTTTAATAGCATGGTGACCAAAACTGGAGCAATATTTCAAGTGTGGTCTTATCAAAGTGTTATAAATCAGTACTAACAGAAACAGCCTCTTAGATATTGGAACACTGTCACCCTTAGTAGTCCTTCTCTTCATTTGAAAATCTAGATTTCCCCCCAAATTCTGGGAGAAGATTAGATAGCAGCAAGTTAGCGTGGATTGGCACCAGGGTTCTATTTTTGTTTTAATGTTTTATGTTTTAACTGATTGTGCCTTATAGTTTTTAAACTGTTTTTATATGACTTTTAATCTTTGATTAGGACCCCCCCCACACACACACACACCAATTTTGTTGAAAGATGGGTGGCTATGTAATGTTTTAAATAAGTTGGTGGCAACTTTATTCTTGAAAAATCCATGCTTTCCGGTAATCTTCCTGTTGTTTTCAAAGAGTTTATGTACAATCTCTTGATTTGTTTGTTCCTCAGCTTATTTGTGACTTGCTATAGAATGTTCCATTTAGTTGACAAATTTTGTCCATTTTATTTTGTTAATGCACATGTTGTCAATATATGATTGACACATTTTGATGAAATGTCTTTTATTTTTGAACATAGTGATAAAACCTGTTCTCCCAATTTGCAAGCTAGGTAACTATAGAAGAAAGATTCAAATGAGAACAAAGAACATGCAATAAATAAACAAATTTATTGCTTTTAAAATTCCTCTGTGTTCCATTCTAGTTCCACCCCTTTCTGGAGAAGAATGAATTTTGGAATATTTCCAGGATGAAACTCTACTTTGACCAAAATGGAGATTTAGTAGCTGATCTGGTCATCATAAGCTCGGTGGTTTTCCCCAAGGAGGAACTAATCCCAGAGCAACTGGGGACATTTGAAAGACAAAGACTTATCATAAACCCAGACACTTTGTCCCGGCTAAAGTTCCTCAACAAGGTGGGAGAAATACTGGCCTCTTTTCTCTATTTTACAAAGCCTTATGACCCATTTCAATTATGCTAAACTACTGAACCATGTCTTAGAACTGAAATGCAGAAGGCACATGAAAAAGTAAGTGAGGCTCTCAGGTGCTAGAGATTGCGGTGCTGATAGTCTTAGGTTCACTTGTTCCTTGTTCTCAAAGAGCAAAGAAAAAGGCAATTTTGTTGATCAGTGTCAGAGTTCAGGTTTGGACTAAATCTGAAGAAAGGGAATCAAGACTGAATCTGAGTCCTTTTGGTCACAGTGGGAAATAAGATTTGAAATCAAGATTTACCTTGTCTTGGTTCAGGCCAGCGTGCCATGAAAGGGCAGATCAAGATGTTTTTAAGCAACCCAGAATTGGTCAGAGTTATCCATTCCAATCTTTCACTCCATTGGGATAGTACAATATGTGTTGTGCTCCTAGAAAGAAGATCCAGGTTTTCAGTTCATGCAGAATCATAATGACCGGTCTGATGTGAGATAATGCCCTGGCCCAGAAAACTGAAGAACTGAAATGTGACTTTGACTCAAAGAAAAGCCCTTCTTGATATCTGAAATAATGAGATACAGTTTGAAAGGAAATGCTACAACTTGTAACAGGATATTTCATATGAAAACCTCTAGAATGCAATCTTGATTGTTAGTTGCCTAAAGTTTCTCTGAAAAAAAAATGGAGGATCCAAATTTAACTAATAACAAATGTAGGATTGTCTTTCCATGCCAGTTAGTGACATTTGATTGTAGTTCTTCAACAGAAAATACATTTTCCTGGACAGAAATATCTCCTGAATCAGGGCTCATAATAATCATGTCCTATGTGCTATAGCAAAAGATGCCTGACTTTTTGAGGGACAGATTCTCATGTCCTCACTTCCATCTAATCTCACTATAGTTCTAAAACTGAGCAGAAACTTTTAATCTTATTTCAAATGCATGGCAGATATTTAAAATTTAATAAATAAATATACAAAAAACAAAGATCTCCTTTAAAATGGACAGTCCTAATTTGTAAAGAATGTGTCAACGCTGCTAACATCGGATGTTCTTGTTTTGACAACAGATGAAAATGCAGCCATTTTCTCTATGTTTTTAGAATTAGTTGATGCTGGGAGGGGGGATAGGGATGAGAGTCCAGCTAGTCGTAACAATAATAACTCGGCTGTGGGAACCCAAAGACATTGGGTCCAGAGCTGATAGTGTTTTGGTGGGCTGGAGAGCTGGTGAGGAAGCCCGTGCTTCAAGCTAATTGAGGAATGTGATTTATGACTGTTTATTGGAGATGGGAATTCTACTTTGTTTGTATCCAGGGGAGGGGAATTTAGTTTTTGGGTTCAACTATGTAGTGCTGATACTTTGTTTCCCGAATAAAATATTCTTTAAGGTAAACAATGCCTCAAAGTTCTTTTGAAGAGTTTCATCTGTCGGAACCATGACACTAGCTCTTTTGGTTGCTTTTTGTGATTTCATTATCTGCGGTCTAATTGATATTTCTTACAAAATGGGAAGCCTCCCTCTATGCTTATACACTCCTGCTCTAATATCTGATCTGTTCCATCAGAAATGAATGTAGCTCCTTTTCCAATGTGTCTTCACCTATCATTTTACACATGGAAGTGCCCGCACTTCATCTGTCAGAACCATGACAGAATGTTTTGTTTATTTCTTAATTGGGAGTTGACTTTGGATTACTTTCAAAGGGGAGTAGAATTTGTCAGTTTTTGTCTTTCAACTGCTTAGAGATTTCCTATTTACCTAAGTGAAGCCCAGAGACTATCTGGCTAATGTTTATGTCCACCTCCATTTTCCATGCATATTGAGTCCTAATACATTTTCTTTGGCATTCTTTAATGTTCTGCTTAGTCTCTGCCTCAGTCCAAATGTGTGGAAAATTGTCATCCTGGATTTGTCAAGAGGGCTCGAGAAGCAGAGCCAGTTTGCTGTCATGACTGCATTCCTTGTCCAGAAGGGACCATCTCTACTCATGAAGGTGGGTGACACCAAAAAAAGGACAGACTCTGTGGAAGTGGATTCATCCAGAGCATTTTCATGAAAATGAGGTTAAAAGACAGATTGAATCTCAGCCGTTTTCTTGCTTATTTTTGAAATTCACAATTTCTTATTTAAAAGGAAGAATAGCAAAATGACCTTGAAGGAGGGGCTGGGAGGGGCTGGACAGTTGTGGCCAATTGCACAAGCTTTACCATTGCCAGAGAAAATATCTCCTTTTTATTTTGGATCTCTCCTTCCACATTTATCTTTCTAGGAATATCTGAGTTCTTTGAAACTTAAAGAATTGTCTCAGGTCCACCTCTTGGAAGGATTATTGAAATGCACTCTACATGGACCTCCCTTGAGGATTACAGAGAAGGTACCACTGGTCCACAATGAGGTGGTGTGGACATTTATGGGTGGACCTCAATACAATTGCATTATCACTGCCTCCAGTAGCCATTCCAGGTTATTTGCAGGACTTGTTTCTTCTGTCAGCAATTAGATTTCATAAAATAGGCATACTGTGAATTCAGTATATTAAGAAATGTCATCTTGCAGAAACTACAAAATTGCATAGAAAGATTAACTGATTCATTATTCACCTATAATAATGTAGGCTTCTATGGAGTTTCTGCATATTTCACAGGAAATGATTCAAGTCCTAGAACTTTCCCCAGTTTCATAGACTTTTGCCATATATTTTTATAGAAAATGTTATACTTCTTACTTTCCTTCTGTGGAGATGTAAAGAAGTGCACCTTAGAAAATGCTCCTGGTATGAGTTCTTGTCCTGAATAACTTAAAATGTAAAAAGACAGAACCTTAAAGAAATATTGCTTTTTGATTTTCTCAGATACAGAAAAATGCACCAAGTGTCCAGATGATAGATATCCAAATGAGGACCGAGTCCAATGTATCCCCAAAGTTATAACATTCCTGTCTTACAAAGATCATCTGGGCATCATCTTGGTCTCTTTTGCCCTACTCTTGTTCCTAACCACAGTCTTTGTGTTGACCATATTCATTAAATACATGCAAACACCCATTGTCAAAGCCAACAACCGGGACCTCTCTTACATCCTCCTGGTCTCCCTCCTGCTTTGCTTCTTGTCTTCTTTTCTCTTCATTGGTCAACCAAGGAATGTCACCTGTCTTCTCCAGCAAATGGTGTTCAGCATCATCTTCTCAGTTGCCATTTCTTCTCTCTTGGCCAAGACAATCACAGTGGTGCTGGCTTTCCTGGCCACAAAACCAGGAAACCAAGTGAAGAGATGGTTGAGGAAGAGCTTGACCAACTCCCTCATCCTTTTCTGTTCTGCTGTTCAAATTATCATCTGTTCCATCTGGATAGGAGTTTCTTCTCCATTCCCTGACTCTGACCTCCACTCCCAGCCTGGGGCAATCATCCTGCAATGCAATGAAGGCTCTGTTGTCATGTTCTACATCACCCTCAGCTACATGGGCATCTTGGCTGTCATCTGCTTCATGGTGGCTTTCCTGGCCAGGAATTTGCCTGGGGCCTTCAATGAAGCTAAGCTGATTACCTTCAGCATGCTGGTCTTCTGCAGTGTCTGGGTGACTTTTGTGCCTACTTACCTGAGCACCAAAGGGAAGTACATGGTGGCTGTGCAGGTCTTCTCCATCTTGGCCTCCAGCGCTGGTCTGCTGGGCTGCATCTTCATCCCCAAGTGCTACATTATCATTCTGAGACCAGACCTGAATACCAAGGAGCAGCTTACGACAAGAAGAAATGTTGAAATATGAAACAGAGGAATTTTGACTTGACTCTCAATATTTTCCAACAGGCCAAACCTAGAAAATGGTCCAAGCTGTTCTCCATACATGAGTTGGCTAATGATTTTTCTTGAAAAACTTAAAGGGTGGTTGGACAATGGTACTGTATTCTTCATACTAACCCAGTAGAATTTCAAGATAGCCTCTAGGCTCTTTTGAACAGTTGAGGTATCATATCTGAGGCCTGAAATGCCCCATCAAAATATTTTAAAATATTTTAAAAGCTTTTAAATATGTCACTATTTTAGTTATATCACAGCTTATTTACAATTTTATCAAGCTGAGCAGTAGAATTATTTATTTATTTATTTATTCATTCATTCATTCATTCATTCATTTAAAATTTTGGCCACCCATCTTACCATAGGGTAACTTTGGGCAACTTACAGTTACATATACAGTTAAATCATAAAAAGTTTAAAACCAAAGACACATGGGAGGGTGGGGGTGAGTGGGGGAAAGTTGGGATCTGCTATTACTCAATCAACCACCTCCATTGCATTGTTCCCCCACTGGGGCCCCAAGCCAATTGACAGAGCTACATCTTTAATTCCTTACGAAAAGATAGGAGGGTTGGAAGCCACCTCACATCAGGGGGCAAGATGTGCCAGAAGGCAGGAGCAACACCAGAGAAGGCCCTTCTCCTGGACCCCTCAGCCATAATAATTGGGCTGATGGGACCCATGCATGCCTCTTCTACCAGCACAAGTGGAAAAGGCCAATCCCAGTGGGGTGAGATGCACCCATGCCATGAAGGGTTTTAAAATTGATCACAAACATCTTGAATTGAGCCTGGAAGCAAACCAGTAACAAATGCAGCTCACAGAGCAGTGGTGTTATAGGGGCCATTCTTGGTCTTCCCAAAACTCCCCGTGCTGCCACACGGCATGAGCTGTAGCTTCTGAATGCTCTTCAAGGATAGCCCCATGTAAAGCACATTACAAAAGTCCAATCATGAGATGACCATGGACTGAATGACTGAGCACAAAGAATCCTGATTAGGAAAGCCTGAAACTGGTACACAACATGAAGTTGTGCAAAGGCTCTCCTAGCCATGACTGTCACCCGCTCCTCGAGCTGGAGTCATGAGTCCAGAAGAACCCACCAGTTTGCAGACCTGATTTTTCTGTGGCAATGCCAACCCATCCAGAGTCAAAGATGACCAAGTTCCAGATCCCAGATACCTATGTACCCAAAGCCATTCGATCTTGCCAGAGTTCAGTCAAAGCATGTTGTCCCCATCCAGGCCCCTACAGCTTCCAGACACCACAAGAGGGCGCCACAGCATCTCTTAGGTCACCAAGAGTGGAAATAGAGAGTTGGGTGTCATCAGCATGCTGTAGATACCTCAACATGTGGTGATGGATGATCTTGCCCACAGATTTCATAAAGATGTTGAAAAGGAGTGGAGAATGTACCAAGCCACGTGGCACACCACAAAATAGCAGCTGATGGCTGGACCTCTCACTCCCTATCAATACCATTTGGGACCAGCCACAGAGAAAGGAATCAAACAAGCACAGAACTGTGCTGCCCAGTCTGAGCCCCTCCCAGCCAACCCAAAAGGATACCATTGTCAATTGTTATTGAAAGCCACTGAGAGGTAAAGGAGAGCGAGGATGGTTGCACAATCTCCATCTTGCTCTTGCCAGAGTTCATCAACAATGCGACCAATGCCATTTCCATCCCATAACTGAATCCAAATCCTGACTGAAAGGGGTTCAGATAATCTGTTTCATCCATGACTCTCTGCAGCTGCCAGGTCATCACCTTTTCCACAACCTTCCCTAACAACAGAAGGTTGGAAACTCAACAAAAAATATCCCAAAATGTTCCCTCCTCCAGTGATATAACAATCACTGCCTGGACTCACCTGCTAGTCACCATCCTGAAGGCTTTCACCACCCAGGAGGGACAATCTAACAGACAGGTGGTGGTGCTGACAGTATCAAAAGTCAATAGGATCAAACCATTCTCAGATAACAGAACAAGATATTTCCATGGGCATTTCACATGGACTATCTCCATGCATGGGATCCAAGCAACTTTGCCCATCAGGTGCTGAACAAACTCCTCTGCCAAGTCTTGTAAAATATTGCCTGACCCAGGAGGGAACAGGCAACCAAAAACAAAGCCGCTGGGTGACACTCTGAGGATGGAATAAGAGTGGAGAAATGCTGTTGTTTCACCACTCTTTCAGCCATGAGATAGGTCTTAATAGCGGCTCTAAGTCATGTCTGGTCGGAGTCATCCCTTGTCTTCCTTTAATGGTGCTCTAGGTGTCTGTTGGCCCTTCTAACCTGTAGCTCCTCCTTGAACCATAGGGAGGGTAGAAAATGATTTGTCAAGAGAGGCCACATGGGTGTGATCCTGTTCAAAATCATGGCTGCCTTTAAATTCCAGGCCATCGTACAACTTCATCAGGACTTTGCAACAACACATCCAGGATATCTCTTAGTTGCCTCTGGAATCCATTAGGCTCCATCAATTGCCAAGGGTGGATCATCCAAATGGGTCAGGCCTCCTATGAAGAGGGGCAGCATATGAGAGCTTCAAGGATACCAAGGTGTCATTTGACCATGACAAGTTGGATAATCCTAAATCCCTCACTAGGTCACATTTTCATTGCTCTGACAATAAGATCAAATCTAGTGTGTGACCACTGTCCCAAGTCAGTCCTGTAATAATCTGGGATAGGCTGAATGACTCTCTAAATGAATGCAAATGACCAGCTATCTGCAAGGAATATAAATCCTTCCATTCCCCACTATCCTGTCAAAGCTGAAGAAACTTCTTGGATGAGAAGCGAAATGTCTTCAAAGAAAAAGAAGAAAATCCAGTTGCTTCATGAAAAAGCACCCTTAAGAATAAAAGAACTATTAGAAAATTCTATTTTGAGTGGCTTGAACTCAATTTTATTTTATTCAAGAAAATTTTATTTTATTCAAGAAAAAAATTAAACAGAGTCAAAACAAAACTAGACAAAACATTAAAAATATGAATTAAAAAGGGACAAAGATATTATCCCCTAGAAATAGATAACAAGTCTTTTGCAACAATAATAGCTTCCCCTCTTGCAAGATCCAAAATGTATAAGCTTGTACATCTATTTCCAATCCAACTGACCTGTCATACATTACATATATGAAAGAAAAAAAATAGTCAACAGGTTTAACAACAGCAAAGTTAAAGTTCAAAGAACTCTGTTAATAATCTGTTAACAATCTGTTATTGTAGTTTACTCATAGAAATCTTACATGGTTTCTTAGTTACCACAAATCACCCCTATCATTCTGAGTTCAGGATCAAATACCCTGGTTTGGTTCTTAATAATAAAATATTTCCTTACGTTTTCAATTGGGAACTTTCCCAACAATTGCCTCTCATTTTCAAAGTTCATAAGTCTCTGTTTTAAATATCTCTGCTATGTTTCTGCCATAGGAATAAGACTCTCATTGCACAAATGTCATATTTCAAAAACCTGAATGTGGTATCTCAGGCCGTAGAGCTTTATGGACATCTTGGAATTCCACTGGACAAATATTGGGGACACTTCCAGCTACCCTTTCATTATTTCAAGCAAAATTGTTGGGCCACTCATGTATGGAGAACAACTTGGACCATTTTCTAGGTGTGGCCTGTTGGAACATGTTGAGTCTTGAAATTCCTTTGTCAAATTGTTACATTTCTTCTGGTCGTAAGATGCTCCTTTGTATTCAGGTCAGCCCTCAAAATGATAATGTAGCACTTGGAGATGAAGATGCAGCCCAGCAGCCCAGCATTGGAGGACAAGATGGAGAAGACCTGAACAGCCACCATGTATTTCCCCTTGGTGCTTAGGTAGGTGGGCACAAAAGTCACCCAGACACTGCAGAAGACCAGCATGCTGAAGGTGATTAGTTTGGCTTCATTGAAGGCTCCGGGCAGATTCCTGGCTAGGAAAGCCACCATGAAGCAGATGATAGCTAGGAAGCCCATGTAGCTGAGGGTGATGTAGAACATGACAACAGATCCTTCGTTGCATTGCAGGATGATCTCTTCAGGCTGAGAGTGGAAGTCAGAGTTAGGGAATGGGGGAGAAACTCCCAGCCACATGGAGCAAATGATAATTTGGACAGCAGAACAAGAAAGGATGATGGAGTTGGCCAACCTCTTCCCCAACCATCTCTTCGCTTGATTTCCTGGTTTTGTGGCCATGAAAGCCACCACCACTGTGATGCTTTTGGCCAAGAGAGAAGAAATGGCAACTGAGAAGATAATGCTGAAAACTGTTTGTCGTAGAAGGCAGGTGGTTTTCCTGGGTTGACCAATAAAGAGAAAAAGGGACAAGAGGCAAAGTAGGTGGGAGACCAGGAGGATATAAGAGAGGTCCCGGTTGTTGGCTTTGACAATGGGAGTTTCTCTGTACTTAATGAATATGATTAAAATAAGGCCTGTGGTTAGGAACAGAAGTAGGGTAAAAGAGAGCAGGATGAATCCCAAATATTCTTCATAAGACAGGAAATTTATTCTTTTGGGGATACACTGGACTCGGTTCTCATTTGGATATTTATCATCTGGACATTTGGTGCATTTTTCTGTATCTGACAAAACCCAAAAGCAATATTTCCATAAGATTCTTCTCTTTTACCTTTCAATAAATAACTTCTTGGGAAAACCGCTGATACAGGGACAATGTTCCAAGATGCATTTCTTAACAATTCCACAGAAAAGTTAAGATAAATATCATTTTATAAAAAAATAAAAATAAACGCACATAACTAAGATCTATGAAATAAGGGTAAGTCCTAGGAGATGAAAGATTTCCTGTTTAATGTGCAGAACCTTCATAGCAATCTAGATTATTAAAAGTAAGTAATGAATGCTGCCACATGACACTTTTTAATATACTGAACTCAGAGGATGCCTTTCTCATAAAATGTAGTTGGCTGGTAGAGAAAGGTAGTCCTGCTAATAATCTGGAATGTATACATGGACCAGTGATAATATGGGTGTAATGAGGTGCACCCATATGTGTCCACACCACTTCACCATGGACCAGTGATACCTTCCTAGTGATTCTCAAAAAAAGACCCATGTAGAATGCATTGCAATAATCTTTTCAGGAAAGATTGAGGGCAATAGAAGAAGGGGACGACAGAGAATGAGGTGGATGGATGGAGTCACTGAAGCAGTAGGCGTGAGCTTCAATGGACTCCAGAAGATGGTAGAGGACAGGAAGGCCTGGAGGAACGTTGTCCATGGGGTCGCGATGGGTCGGACATGACTTCACAACTAACACAACAACAACAACAACAATCTTTTCAGGAAGGGTGACTTGAGACAGTTCCTCAAATTTCAAAGACCTCTTATATTCCTAGGAAAGTAAATATAGAAGGATCCATAAAAATTAAAAAGCAGAAGAAATGTTTTCTCTGGCAGAGATAAAACTTGCCCATTCTACCACAATTTCCTATCTCTTCCCAGCCCTCCTCAAGATCTTTTTGATATTTTCCCATAGTTAAAAAATTGGGCATTTTGATAATAAATAGAAGAGTTGAACTTCAATGCATCTTTTAATATCCACTGTCATCAAAGTACAGGAAACTAACCAAAGAGAGAAGCAACCTAGAACTAAGGAGAAACTTCCTGACAGTTAGAACAATTAACCAGTGGAACAACCTGCCTCCAAAAGTGATGAATGCTCCAACACTGAAAGTTTTTAAGAAGAGACTGGACAGCCATTTGTCCGAAATGGTATAGGGTTTCCTGCCTGAGCAGGGGGTTGGACTAGATGACCTCCAAGGCCCCTTCCAACTTTATTATTATTATTATTATTATTATTATTATTATTATTATTATTATTATTATTATTATTATTATTATTACTACTACTACTACTACTACTACTACTACTACTACTACTACTACTACTACTACTACTACTACTACGGACTAATCCATTTCTACAAGGTTTCTAGTGTCACCCACCTTCCTGAGTGGAGATGGTCCCTTCTGGACAAAGAATGCAGTCATAGCAGCAAACTGGTTCTCCTTCTCGAGCCTGCTTGACAAATCCAGGAAAACAATTTTCCACACATTTGGACTGAGGCAGAGACTAAGCAGAAAAACAAGGAATTTCCCACAAAAATATGTTGGGACTCAACATCCACAGAAAATTGAGGTAGACAAGTCAAGTAGTCAAGTATCATCCAATTGGATTGGCCCATCTCACTTGCTCCAGTGCAAGGGGCCTATTTCAGATCCCATCTGAAATTTTATAGTTAAATTTGTTCTAAAAGATTTATTAAATATTATTGTATTGTATTTATTTAAATAGAACAAAACTATGATGAAGGAAGAAACCTCTTAACCGTAGGTTCTAGAAACGTTTCCTTCTAGACTATATTAAACATTGCCAAGCAGCTGCACTTTGAAAGTAGCAGAAAACCACCTCTCAGTTATCCCATTTAAGATACAGTTATGCCAATAAAGATACAAAGGAAAAATCCAATGCAAATTAATGCTGTCAACGTTAAAGGTGATTTTCTTTGTTTATTTGTACATTTATTTGCTAAATTTATATGGCTGCCATGCTGGTGAAAATTATTGCCTAGTTTCTTGAACTGTAGCGAGGTGAGCTGGAGGGCAGGTCATGGAAATGTGTCCATCAAAAAGGGTAAATCAGGAAGTGGGACATGAGTATGAGCCCCATGTCAGAAAGGGATATTTGTAAGGCTCAGCTAGGTATCCAAGAAAAGATCCTTTCTGTTCAAAAACTGCAATTACATGATGAAAACTGGTATGGAAAGACAGACACACGTTTACTCTAAATTATATTTGGAGTGTCCTTTTTGCCCAGAGAGACTTAAGATAGCTAACAATTAAGTTAAACAGTGGCATTCAAGGATTTTCAGACGAACTGCCTCTTATAAGGCAAAGGCTAAAGCTAAGTAGCATTTCCTTTCAAATCATATCTTATTACTTCTGATGTCAAGAAGGTTTTTTTTTGGGTAAAAGACATATCTCAGAGCTTTGGTTTTCTGGGTCAGGATATTATCTCACATCAGAGAAATCGTTACGTGAACTGAAAGCCTTGGACATCCTTCCTAAGAGTAGAAGGCCTATTACATATCTTTGTGGGGTGAAAGACAGGCATGGATAACTGGCCAGGTCTGGTTTGCTTAAAAACATCATAGAGCATGGACCTGGTCTTTCATGGGACAGTTTCCAGAGCCAGGACAAAGTGAATCCTAATTTAAAGCTTATTTCCCACTGGGACCCTTAGGATTCCCATCCTGTCTTGATTCAATTTCATCAGATTGACTCTGAATATTGGCCATTGGTAAACAGCATTGCCTTCTTCTTTGAATACACAGTTTACCAAGGAACAATCCAGGTTGATCCTATCAGCACCACAATCCCCAGAATGTGAGAACCTCTCTCACTAGTTTTATGAAGATACTAAATCCAGAGGTGTCCATCTGTGTCCTAAAGAATCCTCACTCAGCATTCTATGTTAGACATGGCTATAGTAGAATAGAATAGAGCTGGAAGGGACCTTGGAGATCTTCTAGTCCAGCCCCCTGCTTGAGCGGGAGAACCTATACCATTTCAGACAGGTGGCTGTCCAGTCTCTTCTTAAAAACTTCCACTGATGGAGCACCCACAATTTCTGAAGGCAAGCTGTTCCACTGGTTAATTGTCATCACTGTTAGGAAGTTTCCCCTTAATTCCAGGTTGCTTCGCTCTTTGGTTGGTTTCCAACAGTTTTTTCTTGTCCTGCCATCTGGTGCTTTGGAGAATAGTTTGATGCCCTCTTCTTTGTGGCAGTCCCTCAAATACTGGAATACTGCTCTTCGCTGAATTTTTTCCAAGGTCTCAACATCTTTTTTGTAGTATGGCGACCAAAATTGGTTGCAGTATTCCAAGTGTGGTCTTACTATGGTTCTATAAAGCGGAACTAATACTTTGCATGATCTTGATTCTATGCCTCTGTTTATACAACCCAGGATTGTATTAGCTTTTTTGGCTGCTGCTGCACACTGCTGACTCATAGTCATAGTTATAGTCATAGTATATAAGCTTAAAATGGTGTTCCATATCATAGCAACTGAAGGGCACTTTGGTCAATGATACTGAAGCCTCCCAAGCCATTTAAAAAAATCTATAAGGATTGTACTCCCCACATTCAACTCCTAGTGAAGGTCATCCTCTTTGTAACTAAGCTTATCCCACTTGAAATGGGTCCTAATGCTTTGGAAAACAAAGAATAGTCTCCAATATTTTCCTCACCTTGTTGAGCAACTTTAACCGTAAAAGGGCATCTTCATTGGTAATAAGTCTCTGTCTTTCAAAACTCCCTAGTTGCTCTTGGATGGGTTCCTCATTGGGGAGAAAAACCCAGCTCAGGATGTCCAGATCTGCTTTTACATCTCCAGTTTGATCCAAGTACATTTTAAAGTTGGAAAGATTGCAAAACTCATTCTTCTCCAGAAAGGGATGGAACTAAAATAGGAACATACAGGAATTTTAAATAAGAAAACTTTGTTTCTTATCCCATGCGGTGCTTTCACAACTGAAATTTTCTTCTACAGTTGTCTAACTTGCAATTATACTTAGATGGGAGAATTAAGATTGATCAATATCTTCCAAAGATGCAGCATATTGACAAAATAAATAATTGATAAAATTGTTCAATTATAAAGAAAAGTCTAGAGCAGTTTACAAACAAACAGAGAGATTATTCATAAACTACTTGAAAAGTACAGGGTGATTACTAGAAAGCATGGACTTGTCATGAACTAATTTGCCAAGCTAATATCCAGGTACACCAGATGAGCTAATTCTACTTTATCATAAGGCTACATTAACAGAATCTCACAAGTCTGAAAGTGTTAATCTCCCAACATCTCCTTTTTAAGGCTGAAAAGTTAGGGAGGATTCTTTCCAAGTTTCTTTGTCTGCCCTTTATGCAGTTGAAATCTCCCCACCTCTTATCTGATCATTCCTGGGCAGCATTACTTCCTTTGTCTCCAATGTCATTCCCACATATACTTAAACTTTCTTAATAGATTGTGGGAATGCTGGTGATATAACCTGATTGTAGCGAATTATTAAAAACTGCCTTCTGATCTATTTATTAGGAATCTATTTAGGTGAGAACCAGATGATGTGATATATAAGTGGATAAAATCTATTTGTAAAATTGTACTCAAATAATTTTCAATGTTCTACAATAAAATGGGGTAGTCATGAATAAGTCAGCCCAATAAGTTGGTCATCTATTCTGCTATATTCACATTTATATAGACAGTTGAGATGACAGATCATGATTTTTAATGAAGGATTTATACCAACTCATAGACAAAAGTATTTTGATGTCTATTCAAATATATCAATTTCAAATATTAATTTCTTGACAGATAGAAATGCATAAATGAATATACCTGCATTTTAGCAACTAATACTTAAGAAATTATAGTATCCTGTAAAAGTACAAATGGTTGGAAGATACTAAGTATATTTTTCATTTTGATTTCATTTGTAGTTTTTCTGACAGTATTATATACAGTACTGGCCAAAATTGTGGAAACCTTTTGGGAAAAGTGTATTGTTGAGGTTTAATGGCTAATAACACCATTTCTTTGGGAGTAGTACCATAAAATCAATGGAAAGATAATTTAATCAAGAATGTAATGCAGCAAAGTTCGTTCAATTATCTGTACTGTATTCTATGAAAAGTTATAGCCAAATAACCAGAAAAAGGAAGCACAACTTGCTTAGGTTGATATCAGGTAGCTTTCCTTCATCTGATTGTAGCCAATGAGCATGTTTAGGGAGCCAATCAGGTGTCATCTTGTTTTGGCAATGAGCCAATCAGATCACAGTAGGATTCAGTTATCGATGTCTTGTATTGAAGCTGAGAGGAGGACATTTGTCAGTGTGTTATGTGATCACTATCAAGTTGGTTGGTTTTTTTGTGTGTTTTCTTTCATTTAGTGAGCTTGCAAAACATAATAAAATTAAAGTAATGGTGCAAAGAGTTGACTGGTTGCCCAGAAAGCGATGTAAAATAGTATTATTAAGTGAACAAAGCTACAGTTATAAAGAAATTAGAAGAAAAATTGGTGGAAACTTAACCAAAGATGGCATTTCTACTGTACACTTTTCCCAAAAGGTTTCCACAATTTTGGCCACTACTGTATGTATCCTAGTCACTGATAATATATTAGTAGTAGTATTTTAATGATTAGATAACAATTACATAATTAATTGGATGATATTACTATTAATTATGCACTTGAAGAAGAATGGAAACCAAAATTGATAAGAAAAACATCTCAAAATAGCAGTGTCTGCAAAATGAATGTGAGTCATCAGTGTGATGCTCATGGGGAAGCTAATATATCCATAAGAATCTCAGGAAGTGAATGTTCTGGTTTGAGGAGACCCCAAATTAAATACCAGGTCCCCTTGCAGGCACCACGCTTGGAGAAAATATTAGATAGATAGATAGATAGATAGATAGATAGATAGATAGATAGATAGATAGATAGATAGATAGATAGATAGATAGATAGATAGATAGATAGATAGATAGATAGATAGATAGATAGATAGATAGATAGATAGATAGATAGATAGAGATAGAGATAGAGATAGAGATAGAGATAGAGATAGAGATAGAGATAGAGATAGAGATAGATAGATAGATAGATAGATAGATAGATAGATAGATAGATAGATAGATAGATAGATAGATAGATAGATAGATAGATAGATAGATAGATAGATAGATAGATAGATAGATAGATAGATAGATAGATCTCAGGGGCTGCCACAAAGAAGAGGGAATCAAGCTATTTTCCAAAGGCAGGACAAGAAGCAACAGGTGGAAACTAACCAAAGAGAGAAGCAACCTAGAAATAAGGAGAAACTTCCTGACAGTTAGAACAATTAACCAGTGGAACAACCTGCCTCCAGAAGCGGTATAGGGTTTCCTGCCTGAGCAGGTTAGACTAGATGACCTCCAAGGTCCCTTCCAACTTTATTATTATTATTATTATTATTATTATTATTATTATTATTATTATTATTATTATTATTATTATTATTATTATTATTATTATTATTATCATCATCATCATCATCATCATCATCATCATCATCATCATCATCATTATTATTATTATTATTATTATTATTATTATTATTATTATTATTTAGATATATAGATATATATATAGATATAGATATAGATATAGATGATATAGATATAGACACACACACACAGAGTATATATCATATTGTCCTCTCTATGGAACATTATGCTCCCAGCAGATTTGCCTAAACTTTGGGTCTTTTGTAGCACTAGGAAGCTGAGAAGATTCTCCTCCTTCTCATTTATATTCCTTCTCCAAAGGAACTAAGTTTGATGCATCCTTGTCTGGACCCCATACCTGCCATGGCTGCAGCCTTGAAGCCACCAACCTTTCCTTGCCTGCCTTCCTTATCCACCTGGATCTGGATGAATATGCAGCACTCAAGGCATGGGCCAGAGTCTTAATGATGCTGTAAACATGGTGATCATTTGGTATCTGGATGCTGTTCCTTTTCTCTTGAGTCTCCAGTGGTGCTTTCTGGGTGCATTTTCTTCGGCCCTTGATAGAAAAGAACTGCTTTGAAAAAGAACAGTGAAAAGACTGGTCTTGAAACTGAGTTTGTACAAAGAGAATGGGTTCAAAGACATCATCCTTAAATCTTTCTCTATTCTTGACATCAAAGTTCCAAATACTATGGACATATTTGAAGAGTCTGTGCCTTATCATTATCAATTTCACAAGCGATGAGATGATCCAGACTTTCCCTTCAATGGGTCCTGGCAAATCTTCAAGTGTTAAATGGAAAGGAAGAAGTCTGTCCTCAAAGGTATCATATTCTGTGAAGTGAACAAAGACATTGACTTGTCTCCACTTAGAAAGGGCATCCCTGAGGGGTGCTCTGTGGCCAATCATTGAGAACTGTTGTGATATAACAACACAAATTCCATTACTGACAAGCAAAGGAGTGAAAATCCTCATGAAATTATCTCCATTTTCTGTGTCTGAAGCAAAGAGACCAATCAAGGTCCATCTGAAATGGAGGAGAATTTGGATAATTCCTGGGTACTGGATCCCTTCTTTGGGCACCATCTGGTGGAAAAAAGGGAACTGACTTTTATCACTAAGAGCCACTGAACCAGTTGCATAACTCATCTGAAAAAGCAATATAGAACGCTGTATTATATTTGGGTGTCAGATCAAATCCAAAATAGTATCTTTAATAAATCCAACTTGGTTGTCAAAGTCATTTTAGCATAGTTTATTGCTGATTAGTCATTTGGCCATATCAAGATACAGACTATAAAGAGCAGAACAAGGCCCTATATAAAAATAGAATAAAAGAAACAAAATTAAAAGAATAATGCTAAAGAATGAAAATCATAATCACCCCTCTGATTTATTGTGATCAGATCCACATACCCTCATTTCAACTGAACGATTTTGTTCAAATAAATGACATTATTAAATATAATTTTTGTATTCTGACCACACAGGAAATATGTTGTTTTAACATAAGGTTTGAATAGGATATCTATTTAATGGGCATTCCAAGATACTGATCTCTCTCTTTGTTTTACAATTGATATTCAAATAATAGTTTTGTTATGTCTTTCATCTCTGGAATTCTGCAAATGCAGGTCTGTTCAATATAAGGAACTTGATTAAATCTTCTTTTTTTAATCAATTTGTCCAGTTGCTCAAATATTGTTAAAGTAAATATGATATTTACATTTGCATTGTAATATTTGGTAATTTCAGAGGTACAATTTTGTACTGTCTTTTTCAGTGTGCCAACCTTACTGAGGATAGCTATATTTCTCTCTGCTTCGATATCCCAGATTCTTTGTGCAGCAATCTTTTCAGATCCAGCTATACAAAACACAGAGAAACCAAAGATCTAATATAATTTGTCAGTTGTACACGCCAAGAGGTTTTAATTGAATTTTGTCTATTCTAATAAAAACAAATTTGGGGGTCTGTCAGTTTCCATAGCTTTAATTTTACACTAATAATTATATGCCCTGATTTTAGATAATGAACAAATTGCATAAATTCCCAATTAGGCTTTGATGACAGCAGCTGAAGTCCTCATAAGATACTTCTCAGATGCTGTGATTGGGTTTGTTCTAGTAGTGATATCTATTTGAAACCCCGAACTGCAGCTCTAGATAAGAGCATCAAGATAATTTTGGCCTTATATACATTTATAAGTTGCTAATTGAAGTTAAGAACCATGGATAATTGTGATTTTTATTATTATTATTATTTTGGTGCCCTTGCTCTAAGTGAGCTCCTTTGATGGTGAGGAAGCCAAAACCCTTTCTCAGAAAAAAGCTAACCTAGATAATGAAATATGTTAATAGCTATCTATAGCTATGTATCTTAGACATATATACTTCAGAATAGTTTGTTAGTCCTGGTAAATTGTTAATCTCTAGACTATAATGATCAAGTATGCCCCCTTGTCTCACTCCTTGGTCAAAATTGATCCTTCTTCTGGCTCCATTGAGCCCAAACCACACTCTCTAACCCAGGGGTGTCAAACTGCCAGACCTTGGGCCAGATGCGTCATGCTGAAACCGTGCCCAATCCCAGCTCTGGCAATGGGGAAAAAGTCATGATATGTTGCGACACGTCATGTGATGTCACGAGTTTGACACCCCTGCTCTAACCAGTGCTTGTATAAAGAGATCAGGACCAACAGTCTTGCATTTTAAAGGCATTCAATTTCCTCCATATTTCTGTGTTCACCATGTCAGATTCTACACTGAGTTCCAAGAAGTCAGAAAACTTTTTTTTTCTGAGTGATATATTTTGTAGTTAGATGGTTCAAGACAAAGCTAATGTCAACAATAAAGTTTGCTTGTTTAAATAGAAAAGATGCACTTTTCATCTACCTAGGCAGCTGGAATTTCTTGTGTTTTTTCCATGAAAACATTTTACTTCTCATCCAAGAGTCTTCTTCAGTTCTGACTGATGAGAAGTGAAAAATTTTCAAGAACCCCCCCCCCCAAAAAAAGTCCAGTTGCCTTTTGAAAAGCACATTTGGGACAAACATGACTTGGATGATTAAGAATCTCCATAGATATTTACTCAACTCAACTCAAGAGGGAAACTAAGTATATATTTTAGTTATAGAATCTATTAGACAAATGAATCTGTAATTACTGGGTTCTTTTTTCTTTCCTTTTTTAATATATAGAAATTATTATTGCCATCTTCCACCCAACTAGTGTATGGCAGGTATCTTATTTCTTTAAATGAACTTGCCAGTAGAAAAGCCTACCAGTCAGGTTATTTTTTTAATAGTTCAGCCAGTAGCTAGTTCAGTCCTCTCTAGGGGTTTTATTGTCTTTTTTGATTAATTTGATCATGAAAATATTAGGATAAAAATAACATCTTGGCTAAAGTGTTTGCATTCTTTTTAATAAAGTGGATAATTATTGCTAGGGTTCCTACAAGTACATAAGACATATATTTTTTATCAGTTGTAGATAAAGTAATCTATTGGAATTATTTCCATGAATATAGGATTTGTTCACCATTAAAAATTCCATTATTTTGGTAAAATTGATTTTTATTTAAGTGTGTATTCATTTATTTCTCTTCATGATAAAAAGTAGCTCTTGAATTATACAGAGTAAACATGATTGGATCTATAGCTCACCCACCACCTCCCTACTCACTTTACCAGACAAACACACACACAAACCTGTGGGACTTTGTAGGTGCCTACTAAAGTTGACATCTGGATGGAAATATCCCTGTTAGCTGCATCAAGAAGGGCCAAAATGTTGTCCTTCATTCCACAGCTGAAGTTGGGAATATTGGCTTTGCCAATTGAGAGCATGTCCAGCAAGGCATCTGAAGTGCCAAGTGTATTCAAATAGTTGTCATGGATACGGTAGCCAAGTGTGAGATTGTGCAGAAGCTGAGAATTCCTAGTTACAACTTGAATGGCAAAAATGTAGTGGAAGATTCTAGCCTGATGAGTAGATAAACTACTGTAAAAATATTCAAGTTATTGTCATCATCATCATTAACAGAAACAATAAGACACTTGTATTTATTCCTCTTGGTCTCTCCACAAACCTATTCAGTTTCTTTTCTTTTCTTTTAAGTTTTATTAATTTATAACATAAAATGTGAAAATACAAAAGCAAATAATAAGGGAAAACAATAGAGAAAAGGAAAACAAAAAATTTGAAGAAAGGAAAAGGAAGAAACAAAAGGCATTGACTTCCAACTCTCTCTTTTGCAGTAAAATCAGACATTATTGTCATCATCATTAACAGAATCAATAAGACATTTTATGTATTCCTCTTTGTCTCCACAAGCCTATTCAGTTTCAATACTGATCAACAACCAGAGGCATCTCCTATCACATTTAAAATTAAGTGTTGGGAATATGGATTGTAGATAGTTCTCTACCAGGATTAAGAATCACAAATGCAAAGAATCATTATTTGTAGCATTCCTAATTTTCATTTCTCCAATAACCAACATTCAATATTATTTAATCATTAAAAGTAGAGCCATCATAAAATAAAGAGAATGTTTCCTAAGTAACCCAGAAAAGAAACTCTAACATCAAGTCAACCTTGACTCTGATGCAGTTACAATCCTTTTAATAAATACTTTAAACAAAAGTCAGTATTCAAGTGATGAATGAAGGATTGGATGAGGAGAGGAAAATAATCTGGACATGTTTCAGATATTTTTCTGCCACATCTTTGGATTTGAGACTTACAAAAAAGAATATAAAAAAGGGAAGCCACGGAAATCAAAACAATTCTGGAAATTAAACAGATCCTGAAATACTCCTCTAGGAGTAAGTAAAATATGAAGAAAAGAAAGAAAGTGTTAGAACTACAAATGAAGGGAAATCAACTCCATCACACTGAATGACTTACAAAAGTGACTGTGTATAAGGAGCCATGTTGAAAGTAAATGTTAAATGAGATATTATTGTTGCAGTGGTGACCACACTAATGATATAGTCTCCTGGCCTATAATAGCTCCAGGGCTTTTTTCTATCTTCCTCCTCCAAACGTAGTTTGCAATTCATTCTAAGATTCCCACAGAGTGGCTGGGAGACCAGCAGCATCAGGAATAGAAGCAAGAGATCCATAATCCATAGGGCTGGGACATCAGCAGCATCAGAAGCAGAACTAGGAAGTTCATAATTCATAAGCCTGAATCAATCCCCTTCCTGTTTCTAAACAAGAACAACAAGAGTTAGAAAAATTCAAAGCACTATCACAAGATGGAATACCAATGGCTTTCCTGATTCAGAAAGAGACATACCCAGCTTCACTTGGAAAGGAGAGAAGTGCATTCACGAACCCAGATCCTGCCTCTCCCAAAATTATGTCACACAGAGTGTGACCTGAGGCATTTATCCTCTTCTGATGCAACATCCCTTCCATGTTGCTACAATGTAATGTTACATCAAAGGCACTCACTGGAGAAATAGCAGAAAAGGTCTCAAAGACTGGAATGATGATTCACTATAATTTTCAGTAACTTCTCCTCTAGGGATCTAAACATCTACGGGACTCTATGTGCAGAAGGGTAGCTGGAAAAAAAGCAACTTAGTGAAAAATCACAGATACACCCATTGGGACACTATTCTGTTGAAGTTGTGCTCCTTTCTGTCAGGTCTTGTCCAGAAAGTAATGTTTGATTAAAATAATTCAGTGCCCGGGTAACTGAATTTCTACTGTCCTTCAATGTGGTATCTTGACTCCAGAGACTGCTGGGGAAGGTCAACCAGAACTATGGAGTTTGATGCCACTCTAGATTGGTGACACTTAACTCTAGTGCTGACTTTCTTCTAACACCAAGGAAGCAATCAGTACTCTTGAACATTCCCTAATGTTAAGTGAAGGGCCTTTAAGAGCGGTGGTGATGCAGTGGTTAGAATGTAGCATTTCAGGCTGACTTTGCCCAATGCCAAGAGTTCAATCCTAACAGATTCAAGGTTGACTCAGCCTTCCATCCTTCAGAGGTCAGTAAAATGAGGACCCAGATTGTTGGGGGCAATATGCTAGCATTGTAAACCACTTAGAGAGGGCTGTAAAAGGACTATGAAGTGGTATATAAGTGTAATTGCTATTGCTTTTGCTATTTTGTGATTTTCTTTACCATTACATCTTCACATATTAATCTTGAATTGCAGTTGATTTTAAAATTGCTCATGGGTGAAGTGAAAATTCATTTCCCACCTGTTCTAGAAAAGCAAGTTTTGGATGAGAAGTGACAAAGGGACAGGAAAGTGTATGCCTGTGGACTGGCTAGATAAGATAGATAACCTTTATTGTCATTTTTTACTGTGCGCACAATGGCACACATTAAAAATGAAATTTAGTTGCTTGCTCTCAAAGTGTACACATACATAGCACACATTTAAACATATGATATACAACATATGTATAGACCTATACAATAATAATAATAATAATAATAATAATAATAATAATAATAATAATAATAATAATAGTAGTAGTAGTAGTAGTAGTAGTAGTAGTAGTAGTAGTAGTAGTAGTAGTAGTAGTAATAATTATAAAGTTGGAAGGGACCTTGGAGGTCATCTAGTCCAACCCCCTGCTCAGGCAGGAAACCCTATACCATTTCGGACAAATGGCTGTCCAGTTTCTTCTTAAAAACTTCCATTGTTGGCACATTCACTGCTTCTGGAGGCAGGTTGTTCCACTGGTTAATTGTTCTGTCAGGAAGTTTCTCCTTAGTTCTAGGTGGCTTCTCTCTTTGGTTAGTTTCCACCCGTTGCTCCTTGTCCTGCCTTCAGGCGCTTTGGAAAATAGCTTGACTCCCTCTTCTTTATGGCAGCCCTTGAGATATTGGAACACTGCTATCATGTCCCCCCTCGTCCTTCTCTTTGTTAAATTAGACATACCCAATTCCAGCAACCGTTCCTTATATGTTTTAGCCTCCAGTCCCCTAATCATCTTTGTTTCTCTTCTCTGTACTCTTTCTAGAGTCTCAACATCTTTTTTACATCGTGGTGACCAAACCTGGATGCAGTATTCCAAGTGTGGCCTTACCAAGGCATTGTAAAGTAGTATTAACACTTCACGTGATCTTGATTCTATCTCTCTGTTAATGCACCCTAGCACTGTGTTTGCCTTTTTGGCAGCTGCAGCACACTGCTGGTGCATATTTAAGTGATTGTCCTCTAGGACTCTGAGATCCCTCTCACAGCTACTGGTATTGAGCAAGATACCCCCTATACTATACCTGTACATTTGGTTTTTCTTGCCTAAATGTAGAACCTTGCTTTTTTACCATTGAATTTCATTTTGTTAAATAGTGCTCAGTGTTCAAGTCTGTCCAGATCCTCCTGTATCCTAAGCCTGTCTTCTGGAGTGTTGGCTATTCCTGCCAGCTTGGTGTCAACTGCAAATTTGGTGATTTCCCCATCTATCCCCTCGTCCAAATCATTGATGAAGATGTTGAAAAGCACTGGGCCCAGAACAGAGCCCTGGGGCACCCCACTACAAACTTCCCTCCATGTAGATGGGGTTCCATGGAGGACCACACGCTGAGTATGGCCAGTCAGCCAGCTACGAATCCATCTGGTGGTGATGCTGTCTAACCCACATTTTTCTATCTTATCAAGTAGTAGGTTGTGATCTACTTTATCAAATGCCTTATTGAAGTCCAAGTAAATTATATCCACAGCATTCCTCTTGTCCACTAGTTTTGTCACTTGGTCAAAGAATGCAATACGATTTGTCTGGCATAATCTGTTTTTGAAAAACCCATGTTGGCTTTTAGTGATGACTTTGTTTGCCTCTAGGTGTTCGCTGATTTGTTGCTTGATTATCTTTTCCAGAATCTTCCCAGATATTGAAGTCAGGCTGATAGGTCTGTAATTTGCCAGATCCATTTTTTTCCCTTTTTTGAAGATGGGAACAACATCAGCTCTTTTCCAGCCTCTGGTAGTTCCCCAGTGCTCCAGGATCTTTGAAAAATATAGTTCAGTGGTTCTGAGATCACATCTGCCAGTTCCTTGAGAACCTTGGGGTGTAATCCATCTGGTCCTGGTGATTTGAACTTGTCTAGGCTGGACAGATGTTCACTTACCATTTTCTTGCCTATCTTAACTTGTGTTTCTATTCTGTTTTTTATGGCACTGTTTTTGATAGGTTGGACTGGGGTGGAGATTTCAGATCCTGGCATCCATCCATGCTGTGCCGACACTCTGTTACACAGGAATAAAGGCTTTTTAGGATAAACAATGCCTGGAAGTTCTTTGAAGTGTTTCATTAGTCGGAACCTTGACATCATGCCAAGATCTGAAATCTCCATCCCAGAGCAGTTATTTTGCTAGCATTTTCCCTCTTCTTTTGCTGTCATAAGTCACGTTATCCAACCAGCCTGGGGGGCAAAGGTTCACTTCCTTCTGAAGCCTGCATAATTACTCTCTACACATTCTTTCTCCCCCCTTCCAGCCTCATCTGAATTAACTCTAAAAGTACCAGACAGTTCTGCATATTTTGTCAAAGCAAGAATATTCAATATTAGCAGTGTTGACAACTAATTTCTCCCTAGTTTCTAGTTTGCTTTTCTCTTTGATTAGTTTCCATCCATTATGTCAACATCCAGCTCGAGAATCCAAATAAAACTCCAGTTTCATTCTGTTTCCCAAAAGGTTACTGTTTATTGAATACACTGCATGGTTATGAAGTAAAACTAACTCTGAGGTTCCAACACCAATTCTTAGACTTAAACAATTATTTTCCCAGCCAACTCCCTAAAGTCTTATGGAATCCATATCAGCACGTTCACTTTGTAATGGGAACCATCTGCTTCAAATCCACACCTGTTCTGGTGTCCTTGACAAAGCTTCAGGCTCCCATGGTCTTCAACTGAATTGAAGAAGTTTCGTTTCTCCTTAGCCACTTGAAAGTAACACCTCCCTCCTTAATCTAAAGGCAAGTTGAACACAGAGGCATGTAGCTGACAAAGTTTCACCCTTGACACGTTACTTCTTGTCCTGCCTTCAGTTGCTTTGGAAAATAGGTTGACCCCCCTCTTCTTTGTTGCATCTCCTTAGATATTAGAACACTGCTATCATGTCACCCTTAGTTCTTGTTTTCATTAAACTAGATATACTCAATTTCTGCAATCATTCTTTATATGTTTTACTCCAGTCCCCAAGAAGAAGAGGGAGATGTCTGAATTATTCTAACTTCTGACTGGATGTTGATGTCCAAGCTGATCTATGGGACACTCAATCATCCCATTCTATAGGAATTCTTTCCTAGAAATCTTGTGAGGCTATATATTATTTTCTCTCTTATTTAACTTCTATATAATAATTTTGTTGAGCAGTTTAGTAATCCATACTATCTTCCTCCTAATTTGCCTGGGAGATCTCTCTCTACAATCCTTATATTTATGATGCTGAGATTTTGTCCAATACTATGAAAAATCGCAACTGGAGATAAATAGTGATACAACTATATAATGATATTTTAGAGCTCCCCCCAGACATATATTTCAGGCATATCAAGAAAATTCACATTGCATAGGTGCCAAGCTTAAAATATCTGGGTGTGGCATTTCAGGACACAAGTAAGCTAAGGGCACAGGACAGATATTCTAATTCAACTGCTCAAAGAACTTTGTAACTATCTTGCACTTCTACTGGACAAGTATGGGGAAGCTAACTGCTCTTTAATGATTTCAAGCAAAATTATTGGCCCATCTCATGCATAGAGAGCAGCCTCAACAATTTTCTAACTTCTTGAAACATGTTGAGAGTACAAATTCCTCTCTTTTACATTTCTATATTTCTTCTGGTCATAAGTTGCTCCTTTGTATTCAGGTCTGGCCTCAGAATGATAATGTAGCACTTGGGAATGAAGATGCAGCCCAGCAGCCCAACACTGGAGGCTAAGATGGAGAAGACCTGAACAGCCACCATGAATTTTCCTTTGGTGCTCAGGTAGGTGGGCACAAAAGTCACCCAGACACTGCAGAAGATCATCATGCTGAAGGTGATCAGCTTGGCTTCATTGAAGACCCCAGGGAGATTCCTGGCCAGGAAAGCCACTGTAAAACAGATGGCAGCTAGAAAGCCCATGTAGCTAAGGGTGATGTAGAACATGACAACAGAGCCTTCGTTGCATTGCAGGATGATCTCTCCTGACTGGGAGTGGAGGTCAGAATCAGGGAATGGGGGAGAAACTCCCAGCCAGATGGAACAGATGATAATTTGGACTGCAGAACAAGAAAGAATGAGGGAGTTGGCCAAGCTCTTCTTCAACCATCTCTTCCATTGATTTCCTGGTTTTGTGGCCAGGAAAGCCAGCACTACGATGATTGTTTTGGCCAACAGAGAAGAAATGGCAACTGAGAAGACAATGCTGAACACTGCTTGTCGGAGAAGGCAGGTGGCTTTCCTTGGTTGACCAATGAAGAGAAAAGAAGACAAGAAGCAAAGCAGGAGGGAGACCAGGAGGATATAAGAGAGGTCCCGGTTGTTGGCTTTGACAATGGGAGTTTCTAGGTATTTAATGAATATGCCTAAAACAAGGCCTGTGGTTAGGAACAAGAATAGGGCAAAAGAGACCAGGATGATGCCCAGATTTTCCTCATAAGACAGGAAGGTTATAACTTTAGGAATACACTGGACTCGGTTCTGATTTGGATATTCATCATCTGGACACTTGGTGCATTTTTCTGAATCTGAGAAAAGCAAAAGCAGTATTGCTTTTATGTTGTGTCCTTTTACCTTTCAAGAAATCCTTTCTTGGACAAAAGATATAAGATACACTTCTTAATATATCCACAGGATGCCTATATTGCAAAATCTTGTTGGCTGGCAGAGAAAGTTAATCCTTTGGTCCTTTTGGAAGGTCAAAAGGATGGGAGCAATTCTTACCTGAGTGTTTGATGGGGATGGGTTGCAATAGAAAAGTCTCTTCTCCTTGACCTTGCCTGCTGGAATTCTTTAGCAGATGGGATCCATGGCAGGTCTCTTACTGGTGTGAGTTGGGCGGGCTAGTCCCATGGGGTAAGGTGACTCCTCAGATACCCTGTCCTCATGCCATATAAAGCTTTAAAAGTAATAACCAACACCTTGAATTGGACCTGGAAGCAAACTGGTAACAAATGCAGCTTGTGGAATAGCTGTGTTATATGTGCCATCCTAGAGGTCCCAAGAACTAGGCATGCCACTATATTCTGCACCAGCTATAGAGCTCAACTGTTGAGTTTCAATATTTCTTTTAACCTCCACTTTTATGAAAATGCTGCAGAATAATCCAGTTCCACATGGCCTGCCCTTTTCTTTGATGTCACCCACCTTCCTGAATAGATATGGTCCCCTCTGGACAAGGAACACAGTCATAGCAGCAAACTGGCTCTCCTTCTCGAGCCCGCTTGACAAATCCAGGACAACAACTTTCCACACATCTTGACTGAGGCAGAGGCTAAGCAGAAAAAAAAAGAATGCCAAAGAAAATATGTCAGGACTAACCATGTATGTAGGCATGAACATTATCCAAGAAGCATCTGGTCTATTACTCCTATGGGATTAGACAAGCAAAACCAATTGCACAGGTATAGAATAGGCAGTACCTGGTGCAATAGCAGTAACTGTGACCAGGATCTAGTGGACTAGTGGACTATGACTGAAGTATGAGCCAACAATATGCTGCAGCCATAAAAAAAGGCAGTGCAGTCCTAGGCTTTATTAACAGATGGATAGAATCAATATCATGTGAAGTGTTCATTGTACTTATAATGTCTTGATAAGACCACACTTGTAATACTGCATCCAGGTTTGGTCACCTTGATACAGAAAAGATGTTGAAAGAGTGCAGAAAAGAACAAGATTAGGAGACTGGAGGATAAAAGATATGAAGAACAATTGCAGGAATTGAGTATGTGTAGCCAAATGAAGAGCAGTGTTCCAATTTCTAATGGACCGCTCCAGAGAAGAGGGTATCATCCTATTCTCCAAAGCACCTGAATGTAGGACAAGAAACAAAATTATGAAACAGAGATTCAACCTAGAACTAAGGAGAAATTTCCTGACATTGAGAACAATTAGTCAATGGAATGGCCTGCCTTGAGAAGTTGTGGGTGCTCCATCACTGGAGTTTTTAAGACAGCCGTTTGTCTGACATGGCGTAGGGTCTCCTGCTTGAGAAGGGGGTTGGACTAGAAGACTTCCAAGGTCCCTTCCAAATCTGTTTTTCTGAGGAACCTTCTTCCTAGGAGCAAAAACCCTATTATTCTGTCCCAGTGGGGTAAAAATGATGCATGGATTACTTTGACAAACTCTGGGCTGCTTAAAAACAGCAAAGAACAGTTTTCTCAAACAGGACAAGATGAGGTTTATTTCCCAATTGGACTAAAAGCCTCTCCATCCAAATCCAAACCAGAATTCAGGCATTGGTCAACAGAATTGCCTTCTTTGCTATTTGAGGACAAGGAAGAAGTAAAGGTGTACTACTCTATCCCAGTGTGGTGAAAGAGAGGCATGGATAATTCTGGCAATGTCTGGGCTGCTTAAATATCTCAGATTATGGACCTCCTTTTTCTTAAATATCTCAAAGACTATGGTCATTTTCCCCAAGCAGGATTTAGTGACTCTGAATTCCAAAGGCTTTTTCCCACCTGGACTAACAAGATTGCCATCCAATCATGATTAAATTGCATCAGTTCAGTCCACAATTGAACTCAGGCATTAGTCAATAGAATGGCCTTTTACTTTGCTAATTGTGGAAGAGGGTCAAGCCAGGAAGAGTCTAATAGCACCAAAATCACCAGCAATTTTCCATCTCTCTCACCAGGACATGGCCATTGTCTATGTCATAACGTATAGTCATCCAGCTTTCTACGTTGGACATAGCTGCATCAGCTAAAAACAGGGTTCCATGTTATAGCATCTGAAGGATTCCATGTTCAAACTAATGAAACCTCCCAAGCCATCTAAGAAATTTATAAGAGTTCCACTCCCGTAAATCAATTATTAGTGAAGAAAGATGATCAGACTTAGCTCATTTGAAATGAACTAAGATAAACCAGAGAGAATGCTACAGTATTTTCCCCACCTTGTTGAGTAGTTGTGAATGAGCATCTTGGTGAATAATAAGTCTCTGTCTTTCAAAACTCCCCAGTAGCACTTGGATGGGATCCTTCTTGGGGAAAACCAACAAGCTCCCAAGGTCCAGATTGGCTGCTACATCTCCATTTTGGTCCAAGTAGAGTTTCAAGTGGGAAAGATTCCAAAACTCATTTTTGTCAAAAAAGGCGTGGAACTACAATGAAACCATTCCAAACTTTAAAAGAAGAAACCTTGGTTTCTTATCCCATGTGATCTTTAAACAATTTAATCTTTCTTCAACAGTTATCTAAGTTGCAAATATGGGGATATTTGGGGAAACAAATATTACTGCTATCTTCAAAAGTGAAAAACAAATGTTCAGCAACATTCAACAATCATACATTGAGAAAAATATATATTGACAAAATAATTCATTGAGAAAATTTGGCAGTAATCAGGATCATTTTGGAGCAGGTCACAAATAAATTGAGCAAACAAATGAATAGATTATTCATAAACTGTTTTTTCAAAAAGTGATTACAAGAAAGCATGGATTTGAGAAGAACAATGTTGCCAGACTAATTTTCTGTCAAGTAGACCAGAGTGAAAACATGACCAGATGAGCTAATTCTGCTTTAATCTGAATGTACAAATCTCTTATCAGTACTTTTTACACTCTGAAAAGTTAGGGAGGATCTTTTCCGAGTTTCTTTCTCTGCACCACAACTGTGGTCCTATGTGATTGTTCCTAGGAAGGATATCTTCCCTAGAATCTGCAAAGAATATTCCCATATATCATTACACTTTCCTTAATAGATAGTGGAAATGCTGGTAATAAAACTTGATTTCAACAAAGTATTAACAAATTGCTTCCTGATATTATGATTAGGAAGCTAGTTATGCAAGGGCTGGATTGTGATAATTAAATGAATAAAAACTGTGCAGTAAATTTTCAACATTTCTCATAAAACTGATTCAGTTATAAAACAACTGTTCCTTGTCATGTATTCTGTATTTTCATAAAGAAAGATATGTAGATTTTAAAAATCATATGGTTGTGATGCCAGATTTATACCACAGACAAAGCTATTTTGATCAATTATATAATAATACCAAGCTTCCAGGCAAATATTTATGATTTCCTGAAGTCATAGGTAAAATCAAGTTGAAAAAGATCTGATTTTCAAAAGACGAGAAGAAAAGCTATGTTGGTCTTTAGGAAATGAAAATCAGAAGGAGTATGGGAGTATGGGAGCCCCTTTTTCAACTAACACAATCTCCTGGTTGGAGAAGGAAGATGCAGCACTCTTCCAATTAACTGAAAAATCTTACACAGAAGGTTAATACATGTTCACTGTTATTGCAAATGACATAAAAGGAAAAATGAACCAGAGAAATTCAGTCTGAATGGTTTCAAAGCAAATTGTCTTAAAGCAAAGATAAAACAGGCATCTGTCAGAGAAGCTTTAATTTGTATCTACTTTGTTTTTGTTTGATGATCTCCCAGGATCTCTTTCCAATTGATGAATGAAAACATTCTATGATGCTAATTACAATTTGTGTTTAATATCATTTTTTAATGTAATGGTGCCCACTCTGGAACATTAGGCCCCAAACAATTAGATTAGCCAAACCTGTTGACTTTTTGTAACCCAAGGAATTTGAGACAGTTCCCTCTTTCTTCTATGGATTCCTTCTCAGATGAACTAAGATTGATGGACCCATGTCGGGACCCCATACCTGCCAGGGCTGCAGTCTTGGAGCCCCCATCCTCTCTTTGCCCTGTTTCATTCTCCTCTTAGATCTGGAAAAATATGCAGCATTCAGGGTATGAGCCAGAGTCTTAACGATGCTGTAAACATGATTGTTATTTGAGATCTGTAAACTGTTCCTTCCCTGTTTGGACTCAAGTGATGCTTTCTGGGTGCATCTTCTCCGACCATTAACAGAAAAGACATGATTTGAAAAAGAGCAATGGAAATACTGATTGTGAAACTGGAGATCTACAAACAAATAGAGTTCAAAGCCATCATCTTTTGGCCTTTTTTTTACCTGAAAAGCAAAATACCAAATACTATGGATATATTTGAGAAATCTGTGCTTTTTCCATGAATATGTTCCCAAAGTTGTGGTGATCCAGATTTTCCCTTCAATGGGCCCTGGCAATTGTTCAAGTGTTGAATGGAAAGGAGACATTCTGTCCAAAAGGGAAGTATATTCCATGAAGTGAACAAAGACATTGACTTGACTCCATTTAGTAATGGCATCTCTGAGGGGTGTTGCATATCCATTAATTGGTAATCGAGATAAAACAATACAAATTCCATTCTTGAGAAGCAAAGGAGTAAAAGTCCTCATGAAATTCTCTCCTTTCTCTGTGTCTGAAGTAAAAAGACCAATCAAGGTCCAACTGAAATGAAGGAGCAGTTGGACAATTCCTGGGTACTGGATCCCTTCTTTGGGGAGCATTAGATGGAAAAAAGGAAAATGATGTTTATCACTCAGAGCTACTGAAGGAGTTATATAACTGATCTGAAAGAACAATGAAGAATGTTGTGTTATAGGTAAAGTCCAAAATATTAATTTTTAATACACCCATATTGGTTCTCAAGAACTATTTTGTTGAGTAGTCATTATACAATACAAAGATACAAAATATAAAAACAGAACATTAACAAGACAATATATAATAAAAGAATAAAGAGAATAAACATAATAAAAGAATAAATGAAACCAATTAAGAAAAAGAATAAGAATAAATAATAAAAATCATATTTCTTTGTCACCATTACAATTTACTGCAATCAGACCCACATACAGTATGCAGATTTCAAGTGAGCTCTATTGTTCAAAAAAAAGTCTGCATTATTTGTAAGTCATAATAATTGTTTTAAGATCCTCATCTCCATATAATAGAATGGGGTAACCTTGGCACTATATACTTTAATAAATGGGACTAAGAAAATTGGATTGCTATGATTTTTTTTAGTTTAAGCAGTAGACTCACTCATGTCCTTGCTCTTTGATAATGAGTGTTCAAAGATCCAGGCTCAGAGAAAACTATTCCTAGGTAAAGAAAGGTATTAACATGCTCTATTGGCTCACCGTCAAATAGTCATCTATGGCTTTGATGTCATTTTCAAAAATTATACTTCAAAAATTAATTAATAATTACAGTATTATTATGGGAGTTGAAGGTGAGACATTACAACAGCATATGCAACCAAGCTTGTGAATATTATTATAATATCGTTGCAAATGTACAATGAAGTGTTACTATATCTATCTAGTGCCTTGGGCATGTGTACTTGAGAGTCCTTCATTAGTCCTGGTAAGTCATTCATGTCTAGATTGAATAATAATGGTGCCAGTATACACACTTGTCTTATCCCTTAGTGAGTATCAATCCTACTTCCTACAGATGTGAAGCAGAAGCTGCCAGAGCAATGAGGATAGTATTATGAGAAGATATGGCTGGTGAAAAGCAGCTCCTGAATTCCATAAAGAAGATATAATTAGATCTACTACTTACTCACCCACCTCCTCTGGAGTCATTTTCCAAACATAGAAACATCTACACACAAACCTGTGGAACTTTGTAGGTGCCAACTAAAGTTGACATCTGGATGGAGATGTCCCTTCTGGCTGCATCAAGAAGAGCCAAAAGGTTGTCCTTCCTTCCACAGCTGTAGTTGGGAACATTGGTTTCTCCAGTAGACAGCATGTCCAGCAAGACACCTGAAGTGGTAAGTGTACTCAATGAATTGTCATGGATGTTGTAGCCAAGTGTGAGATTGTGCAGGAGATATAGATTCTTGTTCACTTGTTGAATGGCAAAAATAAAACGGACAATTCTAGCCTTTTCTATAGATAATCTATCAGAAGATTCCCACCTGCAGAAACATATTCATATTATAAACATCTCCATCAACAGAAATAACAGAATATTTTTAAATGTATTTTTATCACCAAAAGCGTTTTGAGTCTTAAGCCAATATTGATCCAGAACTAGAGGCAAAAATTAAACCATTTGATTTTCATGAATGTTGGGAAGATAGGTTGGCTTTACATCAATGGGAACATAGAATATCAGAATTGAAAGGGACCTTGGAGATCTTTTAGTCCAATCCCCTGCTCAAGCCAGAGACCCTATACTATTTAGGACAAGTGACTAACCAGTCTCTTCTTAAAAGCTTTTTTTAAAAGCTTTTTTGAACATTTATAAAAATATGATAATGGACTGGGCATAGGAAACTACAATGTTTTCAATAAGTATTTTAAACAAGAATCAGTATTCAAATGATAAACTAAGGATTGGGGTGGGGGAGAAAAATAATCTAAAGTTCTTTTAGCTGTTTGGATTTGAGTCTCTTCCAGGAAATTAGTCAGGGTCTGCAAAATAGGATTAAGTGGGAAAAAAACAAGGAAAGTGTTATAACTGCAAATGGAAGGAGTGCAACTGCATCACACTGAATAACTTACAAGTGAGACTCTCTAGAAGGAGTCATGTTGAAAAGCAATGTTCTATTTGGTCTTAATGTTGCAGTGACAACTATACCAATGATATGGTCTCCGGGCCTGTAATAGCTTGGTGGAGTTTTTCCATCCAGATGCTCCAAATTCAGTGGGCACTTAGTTCTAAGTATTCCAGAGACTATATGTGACACCGGTAGTATCAGAAGCATCAGAATCAGGAGCAGGAGACCCATAATTTATTAGGCTAAATTAATCCCTTTCTAAACAACAAGAAAAAGTAGAATTAGAAGAATTCAAAGCATTCTCACAAGATGGAATTGCCAGTGGCTTTCCTTATTCAGACAGAGACAAACAGAGCTTCACCTGGAAAGAAGAGAAAGTATATTCGAAAACACACCCCTGCCTGTTTCAAAACTTGTGCCACACATAGCATGACCTGTGACATTTATCTTTTTCTGATGCAAGGTTCTTTCCATATTGCTTCAGACTGCTGTTTACATCTAGAAGCAGTCACTGGAGACATAGCAGAAGAGGTCCCAAAGAGGGGATGGTGATAATTACAGTGAGAAACAACTTCTTTGGCGATCTTGAAGTTCTTCAAAACTTCATGTTGAGGGTAGCTAGAGAAAAGTATGTTAGTGTAAAATTAAAGTTATAATCTTGATACCCTGTTCTGTAATGGTTATGGTCCTTCCTATCAAGACATCTCCAGAAAGTGAGGCTGGATTAAGGAAATTGACTTCTCCTGTCTTTCAACTTGGCATCTTGTCTCCAGAGATTGGTGGGAAAGGTCACCCAGAACTATGGAGTGTGGTACCACTCTGCGTTGATGACACTTAATTCTAGTGCTGTCTGTCTTCTAACATCAAGAAACCAGATGATGATCAAGAAAGGAGAGGTTGTCCACAGTAACCTTTAATTTGCCAGGGACACAAATGTCCAGCTGGCTGTCATCAGCATACTGATGGCAAAAAAGTGAAGAAAAAAAAAGGGGGGGGAGATCCAGGAAACTACAGACCTATCAGCCTGACCTCAACACCTGGGAAGATTCTGGAAAAGATAATTAAGCAATGAATCTGTGAACACCTAGAAGCAAACAAAGTCATAACCAAAAGTCAGACAAATCTTATTATATTCCTTGTCAAAGTGACTGAATTAGTAGACCAGAGAAATGCCGTGGATATAATTTACTTGGACATCTGTAAGGCATTTGATAAAGTAGACCATAACCTACTACTTGATGAGATAGAAAATTGTAGGATAGACAGCATCACCACCAGCTGGATTCATAGCTGGCTGACCAACCACACACAATGTGTAGCCCTCAATGTAACTGCTTCTACATGGAGGGAAGTATGCAGGGGGAGAGGGTACCCCAAGGCTCTGTTTTAGTTCCAATATTCTTCAACATCCTCATCAATGAATTGGATGAGGGGATAGATAGGGAACAATCAAATCTGCAAACAACACCATGTTGGCAGGAATAGTCAACACTCCTGAAGATAGGCTTAAGTTACAGATGGATGTTGAACATTGGGCACTATGTAACAAAATGAAATTCAATGGTGAAAAAAGTAAGGTTTTACATTTAAGCAAGAAACACCAAACCAATAGTATAGGTAGTACCTGGCTCAATAGAAGAAACTATGAGAGAGATCCTGGATCCTAGTGGACAATCATTTAAATATGAGCCAGCAGTGTGCTGCAGCTGCCAAAAAAGCCAACACAGTTAGTTGTGAGATTACATCTGCTAGCTCCTTCAGAACTCTGGGATGTAATCCGTTAGATGCTGGTGATTTATATTCATCAAGATCAGACAGGTGTTCTCTTACATTAATTTTTATTTCTAGTCTGTCTTTTATAGTTTTGTTTTTGGTAGGTTGGGCTTTAGTTTCTTTTTACATGAAGACTGATGCAAAGAATGAGTTAAGCAGCTCTGCTTTCTCTCTAGTGCCTGTTACCTCCTTGCCATCTTCTCTCTTTAGTGACCTTTGACTTTTTTTCTTGTTATTTATATTGTCAAGGTTCCGACTGAAGAAAGCACAACTCAGACATTCCAATCTCTAATGCAAAACTTTACTGAGTACAGCATATCGACACTGATAAATAGAAAACCAGCTCTGGCTAAATTGGCGCTAGAACAGTAAATAAAAAGTATAGAAACTAATTTCTATACTAATTTCCTATTTAGGAGTGTCTATCCCTATGCGTTCACCCCTAGTTTTCTTAGCTTTTTGTAAACCTTTCTCTTTTCTAGGACATCTCACTTCTCCTATTAATTCATGATAGCTAGGAAATGGGACCATCTCAGTCTGCCCCCAAACACTTCTCAGAGGCTCTTTTCCCATAATGCTGCATCCTTAATAAATTAGGACCTAGTCAGGTTGCATCATGCAGAGGCTGCACCCACCCTAATTGCGGCAATGCAAAAAAAGTTGCAATACGTCACAACACATGATGTGGTATACAGTAGGTTCTCCTGCTTGAGCAGGAGGCTGGACTAGAATACCTCCAGTTTCTATTCTATTCTATTCTATTCTATTCTATTCTATTCTATTCTATTCTATTCTATTCTATTCTGTTCTGTTCTGTTCTGTTCTGTTCTGTTCTATTCTTATCCTATTCTATTCTTATTCTATTCTATTCTATTTTTTAAAAAAAATATGGTTTATTGATTTTTTTTGCGATAACATTCTTTAACGCTTGGTGAATAGTGGCTTGTCTGGATTCATATATTTAACAACAATCAATAATAATTAATTTCTGTACATGCATAATCAAACATACTAGCTAGAGATACATTCCTTGATCTTCTCTTCTTCCAATAGTATTCTGCTTTTACCAACATTGAGCAAATACAGTTCTATTCTATTCTATTCTATTCTATTCTATTCTATTCTATTCTATTCTATTCTATTCTATTCTATTCCTTATATATGTAATGCATGATAGCATTTGTTTGGTTACCATTAGCTTTGAAGGTTTCAAATTGTAGTTTTGCAATAATAGCAAATTTATTCACAAAAAGAAAACTTTAAACTTTATAGCTTTAAAATTATTTTCAGTTTCTTTTTTAAATGAAGAGCTGTGCATGCTTCTAAGTTTTTTCAATGCTTGGTGTAAAATTCATTTCATGAATTTCATTAATGCTCTGAACAATGGTGTTTCTTCAAATATTCTGAATAGAGTTAATTTGGCTTCTTGATCAAATTACAAGGAAAAAGTCTTGAGAGAGTGTTATAATTGGCTGCTGAGATCCAAAAGTTGTGTCCAATAATGAAAGTAGCCCAAATTTTATTTTACTGTATGTAGTACTTCTTTTCACAAAAAATGAGGTTGCAACGACTTCCGGTGGTGACTGCCGCGGCGATGGCGGCTTTTTTCTAAACCGTCCGCCCCGGGGATGCGTTAAAGCCTGAAGGAACTGCGCTCAACAGCTGTTCCGTGGCTTGGAACCTCTTTCCCCGGGTGAAGGGGAGGAGGTGAGTTTTCCTGGATAGAGGTTGAGTTCCCTAGTCCTCTAAAAAAATTTCTTTGGAGGACGAAGGTGAGAACTCCCTCGGAGTCTGGGTTTTTTCCACACCTCGGGCCGCCTTTGTTCTTAGGAACAAAGCCAGACGCTGCTTCCACATCTGCTAATTGAAGAGACTGTGAGTAAAATTAAAAGCAGATGGAGCTGATCAGGAGGATTGGAATTTGGTTAATTTGGGACTTTAACTCAGAAGTTAAATAAATATCTTCTTCATTTACTATTTAAACTACAAGAAGAAGAAAAAATATGGCCGCGGAATGTCGTTCTTTTGTTTGAAGTGATACTTAAGAGACTTTCACTTTTACTTGACATTTAAGTGAAGACAAGGAAACAATGTAACATTTACTAGTTTATGTAAATTGCAAGCTTCCTTTTTCCTTTTTTATTATTATTGTTTTTTCTTTTTTCTTATATACATATCTTGTAACTATTGCTTTTACAAGATTATACAAGATTTTTTTTTTTTTTTTTTTTAAAGAGATGGCTTCAAAACGTACTGGAATTTCTGCTCTTCCGAAAGGTCAGATTTCTTCTCCAGTTGTTCAAACTTCACAGCAACCTAAGCTAAAGACGCCCCCTCCTTCTCCCCCACCACCATCAATTACACTTAAGGACTTGCAGGATGCTTTGATGAATACAGCAAAACAGATCAGAATAGAGACAGCTGAGCTTTTTGAAGAGAAGAACAACAAAATGAGACAGGATATACTGTTAGCTTTTCAAGATTTAGCAGCTCACATAGAACGCTTAGATGGACGGGTGGACGAAGTGGTGGAAAATGTTGAAAGATTAGAGGACAGACTTGGGAAAGTAGAGGATAATGTGGATATAACTCAGAATGAAATTATTATGTCACAATATAGAGACATGGAATATGCTTTGAGAATAAGGGGATTGAAGGAGAATGCGCAAGAAAATTTGAAAGAAGAGATTGTAGCAGACCTGGCTATTGTTTTGTCATGCAAACCTGAAGCAATTTTGAGAGAGATAGAAATTTTTTTTAGGGTAAATTCATGGGTTGCACGACAAAGAAATTTACCAAGAGATGTTGTAATTTACTTTTCCAGAAGATCAATTCATAATGAAGTTATTCAAGCCTTTTATTACCAGAGATTCCAAATTCTAGCGCAAGATGTTATAATTTTAAAGGAAATACCTCCTAAGATACTTAGGAAAAGAAAGGACTTTGCTTTTTTGGCTGAAGAGCTGAAAAAATGACAAATTCAATTCAGATGGGATATACCTGTTGGAATTGTGGTGAGCTATATGGGGACACGTTATAGGCTTAACACAATTTTGAAAGCAAGAGATTTTTACAGTTCGGTTTTGAAGGCAGGTTCACCACTATCTCCACGATTTAGCAGAAGAAGAATGTTTGAAGAACAAGTGACTGAAGGAGCAATGCCATTAAGTGTAGGAGATTCACAAGGTGATAAGCAACAACTTTCTGAGATGAAAGATGATTCAAAGGGACAAAGAATGACCCGTGCAGCTCACAGACATAAAGAAAAAGAGCAGCAAAAGATGGATGTTGTACCTATAACGCATCAGATTACCTCAGAGCCAGTGGGAGGTACAAGATCTAAGAGATCAGTGACAGCTGATCTTCAAGGAGTGTTCCAGAGGCTCCAAGCCATTAAAAATGGCAAGCTTCCTGACATGGAATGTTAACGGTTTGAATTCACCACACTGTATTATGATGCGGTGGCTTTAACATGGATTAGTGATTGGCTTAATTTAACAAATAGAAATATACTTTCTCTTGAGGGATGGGATCTATTATTTGGTTGGCATGCATATTTAATTTATAATAAGTAAGTAGATAAAGTTTTTAAAGCCCATATTCTAAGAAGTGCTTTGTTACGAGTTTGGAAGAAATATTATTATAGATTAAATTACAAAATTCCCATTTGGGCGATTCCAGGACAGACAATAGAGGGGGTATCTAGAGGGGTTAATTTGGATAGAATTTCTTATAGGGAATTACTTAGTCTGGTAGGAAAGGATTGGCAAATTAAATCCTTAGCAGATTTGCAGGAAGAAAATATTGTATATTCTTGGTTTTATTATAATCAATTGTTAATGAGATGGAGCTTAGATCAAAAAGTTGGTATTACTTTGCAGGATGTGAATTTGATAAAACAGATTAAAGATCAAACTCGAGCCCACATAAAGAGAATTTATAATGTTTTGATAGAATTGGACTCTGAAACGGAATTAGTTAAAGAGTATATGGTAAAATGGGCTCAAAATATTCAAGAATCAATTTCATTGGAAATATGGGAGATAATTTGGGTTAGAAATGTAAAATTTACTCAAGCTCAAAATTTAAGAGAAAAATTTTATAAGATGTTTTATAGGTGGCATTTGGATCCTCAAAAACTGTCCTGTATGTATCCTAATTTACAGCCCAAATGTTGGAGATGTGGA
>NW_015388379.1:170812-172538 GCF_001527695.2 Protobothrops mucrosquamatus
TTATGGACTTGGTTATTTTAATAGTTGGTTAATGCTAGATAGATTTTGATTATTATATTTGTAACCCTGTGTTCAGCTCTGGGAAGTGGGGGAGGGGGAGGGAGGGGTTTTGGGGTGGGTATGGGGGTTTATACTGTAATCTTCATAAAACTTTTAATAAAAAATAATGAGGTTGCAACAATCAAAAGTTTCCCATTTTGGCTAATTAATCATAATTATCCCAAAATCTCTGCCAGTTTTTTTTCTATAAGTAAGCTTACAGCTGCTTCTGTGGAGGTGTCAGCTACTTTCAGTTGTGCTAGCTCTTTGTGTTGCTTTTTGTGATTTCATTGTCTGCAGTCTACTTGATACTTCTTACAAAATGGGGAACCTCCCTCTATGCTTATACACTCCTTCTCTAATAGCTGATCTGTTCCATCAGAAATGAATGTAACTCCTTTTCCAATGTGTCTTCACCTATCATTTTACCTATGGAAGTGCGCACAAGTCCACTCCACTCTCCTCTGACTCCATCCTGGAAGACGAAAACTGCAGCCAGAACATATCTGTCTCTTAGATGTGGGACAGGTATGTAGATTAAGGGAATGGGTGAAGGGCAGGCTATTTTTCTAAGGAAAAACCTCTCAATTTGTACTCAGACAACCCCAGCAGTTTTGAATCAAAAAGATTCCTATTATGCCCACCATGCCTCCCATGAAAGGTGTCCAGTGTACTGGTCAATTTCTCTGTGCATAGCATGACCATTGAGTTTCCATTGCTCCATATATTTAAGTACTCCCAGTTCACACTGCTGTTTCATAAACCAGCAGGACCTTCCTTAGGAGCCTTCTGCAAGAGACTCTCAGAGCTTGCATATTTCCCACTTGCCTTCTTCCCAGAGATTCTTACATCTCCCCTTCAGATGACTTATCTCTATGATCTTTGTCCCTATTCGGAATTGGAGGGCCTTCCCTTTTCCTTCCTTGTGTTGGTTAGTGTGGTCCCTGATTCATATCTTAGGTTGATTCTCTTTGAATTTCATACACTCCCCTTCTTTCATAAAATACCGAGACATAAGTGATGGCACTAGACCCACTCCAGTCCTTTTGCCATAGCAGATTTATTTGTTTTTTGGGGAAACATTCATTCACCAATAATGGTCTGCCTGAACACAATTATACACTTCCATCCCTGCCTAGTATCAAGTTAGGCAACTTCATCCATTAAGACAATAGGAAGAGTACAGAGAAGAGCAACAAAGATGATTAGGGGACTGGAGGCTAAAACATGTAAAGAATGGTTGCTGGAATGGGGTATGTCTAGTTTAATGAAGAGAAGGATGAGGGGGGACATGATAGCAGTGTTCCAATATCTCAGGGGCTGCCACAAAGAAGAGGGAGTCAAGCTATTTTTCAAAGCGCCTGAAGGCAGGACAAGAAGCAATGGATGGAAACTAACCAAAGAGAGAAGCAACCTCGAACTAAGGAGAAACTTCCTGATAGTTAGAACAATTAACCAGTGGAACAACCTGCCTCCAGAAGCAGTGAATGCTCCAACACTGGAAGTTTTTAAGAAGAAACTGGACAGCCATTTGTCTGAAATGGCATAGGGTTTCCTGCCTGAACAGGGGGTTGGACGTGATGACCTCCAAGGTCCCTTCCAACTATTATTATTATTATTATTATTATTATTATTATTATTATTATTATTATTATTATTATTATTATTATTATTATTATTATTATTA
>NW_015388379.1:174602-187347 GCF_001527695.2 Protobothrops mucrosquamatus
ATGGTCCCCTCTGGACAAGGAACACAGTCATAGCAGCAAACTGGCTCTCCTTCTCGAGCCCACTTGACAAATCCAGGATGACAACTTTCCACACATCTTGACTGAGGCAGAGGCTAAGTGGAAAAAAAAAGAATGCTAAAGAAAATATGTCGGACTAACCATGTGTGTAGGCATAAACATTATCCAAGAAGCATCTGGTCTATCACTCCTATGGGATTAGACAAGCAAAACCAATTGCACAGGTATAGAATAGGCACCTGGGGCAACAGCAGTAACTGTGACAAGGTTCTAGTGGACTATGACTGAAGTATGAGCCAACAATATGCTGCAGCCATAAAAAATAGGCAGTGCTGTCCTAGGCTGCATTAACACAGGGATAGAATCAATATAATGTGAAGTGTTCATTGTAGTTTATAATGTCTTGATAGGACCACACTTGTAATACTGCATCCAGGTTTGGTCACCACGATAAAGAAAGAATGTTGAAAGACTGCAGAAAAGAACAAGAAAAATGATTAGGAGTCTGGAGGATAAAAATATGAAGAATGATTGCAGGAATTGAGTATGTGTAGACAAATGAAGAGCAGTGTTCCAATTTCTAATGGAATGCTTCAGAGAAGAGGGAATCAACCTATTCTCCAAAGCACCTAAATGTAGGACAAGAAACAAAATTATGAAACAGAGATTCAACCTAGAACTAAGGAAAACTTCTGTGATGTTGAGAATAATTAGTCAATGGAATGGCCTGCATTGAGAAGTTGTGGGTGCTCCATTACTGGAGGTTTTTAAGACTTTGCTAATTTTGGAAAAGGTTCAAGCCAGGTTGAGTCTGTTAGCACCAAAATCCCCAGCAATTTTTCACCTCTCTCACCAGGTCATGGCCATTGTCTATGTCATAAAGTACAGTCATCCAGCACATTGGACATAGCTGCATCAGCTAAAAACACACATCCAGTTATTAATGATCAGACTTAGCTCACTTGAAATGAGCTGAGATAAATCAGAGAAAACTCTACAGTATTTTCCCCACCTTGTTGAGTAGTTGTGAGCGAGCATCTTGGTTGATAATAAGTCTCTGTCTTTCAAAACTCCCCAGTAACACTTGGATGGGATCCTTCTTGGGGAGAACCAACAAGCTCCCAAGGTCCAGATTGGCTGCTACATCTCCATTTTCGTCCAAGTAGAGTTTCAAGTGGGAAAGATTCCAAAACTCATTTTTGTCAAAAAAGGGGTGAAACTAGAATGAAACCATCCCAAACTTTAAAAGAAGAAACCTTGGTTTCTTATCCCATGTGACCTTTAAACAATTTAATCTTTCTTCAACAGTTATCTAAGTTGCAAACATGGCGATATTTGGGGGAACAAATATTACTGCTATCTTCAAAAGTGAAAAACAAATGTTCAGCAACATTCATCAATCATACATTGAGGAAAATATATACTGACAAAATAATTCATTGAGAAAATTTGGCAGTTATAAGAAGGAGTCTGGGAGCCCCTTTTTCAACTAACACAATCTCTTGGTTGGAGAAGGAAGATGCAGCACTTGTCCAATTAACTGAAAAACCCTACACAGAAGTTTAACAAATGTCCAATTCCAAATGTCATAAAAGGAAAAAATGAACTCAGTTAAAAGAGAAGAAATTCTGGCTGAATGAAAGGAAAAACATCCTAAACGGAGGAGAAGTATTAGAGTTCAGCCATTGAACCAGAGAAGTTCAGTCTGAATGGTTTCAAAACAAATTGTTGTAAAGCAAAGATGAAACAGCCATCTATCAGAGAAGCTTTAATTTGTACCTACTTTGTTTTAGCTTGATGATCTCCCAGGTTCTCTTTCAAATTTATGAATGAAAACATTCTATGATGCTAATTACAATCCGTATTTAATATCATTTTTAATGTAATGGTGCCCACTCTAGAACATTAGGCCCCAAACAATTAGATTAGCCAAACCTGTTGACTTTTTGTAACCCAAGGAATTTGAGACAGTTCCCCTCTTTCTTCTATGGATTCCTTCTCAGATGAAATAAGTTTGGTGGACCCATGTCGGGACCCCATACCTGCCAGGGCTGCAGTCTTGGAGCCCCCATCCTCTCTTTGCCCTGTTTCATTCTCCTCTTAGATCTGGAAAAATATGCAGCATTCAGGGTATAGGCCAGAGTCTTAACGATACTGTAAACATGATTGTTATTTGAGATCTGTAAACTGTTCCTTCCCTGTTTGGACTCCAGTGATGCTTTCTGGGTGCATCTTCTCTGACCATTAACAGAAAAGACATGATTTGAAAAAGAGCAGTGGAAATACTGATTCTGAAACTGGAGATCTACAAAGAAATAGAGTTCAAAGGCATCATCTTTTGGCCTTTTTTTTACCTGAAAAGCAAAAGACCAAATACTATGGATATATTTGAGAAATCTATGCTTTTTCAGTGAATATGTTCCCAAAGTTGTCGTGATCCAGACTTTCCCTTCAATTGGCCCTGGCAAACCTTCAAGTATTGAATGGAAAGGAAACATTCTGTCCCAAAGGGAAGTATATTCCATGAAGTGAACAAAGACGTTGACTTGTCTCCATTTAGTGATGTCATCCATGAGGGTTGCTGCATATCCAGTAATTGACAATCGTTTAGATAAAACAACACAAATTCCATTCTTGAGAAGCAAAGGAGTAAAAGTCCTCATGAAATTCTCTCCTTTCTCTGTGTCTGAAGCAAAAAGACCAATCAAGGTCCAATTGAAATGAAGGAGCAGTTGGACAATTCCTGGGTACTGGATCCCTTCTTTGGGGAGCATTAGGTGGAAAAAAGGGAATTGACGTTTATCACTCAGAGCTACTGAAGGAGTTATATAACTGATCTGAAAGAACAATGAAGAATGCTGTGTTATACAGTATTTGGAGTCAGATAAATTCCAAAATATTAATTTTTAATACACCCATATTGGTTCTCAAGAGCTATTTTGTTGAGTAATCATTATACAATACAAAGATACAAAATATAAAACACAGACAATATATAATAAAAGAATAAACAGAATAAATATAATAAAAGAATAAAAGAAACAAATTAAGAAAAAGAATAAGAATAAAGAATAAAAATCATATTTCTTTGTCACCACTGCAATTTACTGCAATCAGATCCACATATGCAGATTTCAAGTGAGCTCTTTTGTTCAAATAAAAGTCTGCACTATATGTAATTTATGATAATCATTTTAAGCTCCTCATCTCCATATAATAGAATGGGGTAACCTTGGTACTATATACTTTAATAAATGGGACTAAAAAAATTGGATAGCTATGATTTTGTTTCAGTTTAAGCAGTAGATTCACTCATGTCCTTGCTCTTGGATGATGAGTGTTTGAAGATCCAGTCTCAGAGAAAACTATTCCTAGGTAAGGAAAGGTATTAACCTGCTCTATGGGCTCGCCATTGAATAGTCATCTATGGCTATGATGTCATTTTCAAAAATCATACTTCAATAAATTAATTAATAATCACAGTATTATTATGGGAGGTGAAGGCAAGACCTTATAACAGCATATGCAACCAAGCTTGTGAATATTATAATGATATCATTGCAAATGTACAATAAAGTGTTACTATATCTATCTAGTGCCTTGGGCATGTGTACTTGAGAGTCCTTCATTAGTCCTGGTAAGTCATTCATGTCTAGATTGAATAATAATGGTGCAAGTATACACACTTGTCTTACCCCTTAGTGAGTATCAATCCTACTTCCTACAAATGTGTAGCAGGAGCTGCCAGAGCAATGAGGATAGTATTTTGAGAGGATATGGCTGCTTTGACTGTTGTTCCCTCCTCAATATGGATCTCATTCCCCAGCCATGACACCTATGATGGCCATGGTGAAAAGCAGCTCCTGAATTCCATAAAGAAGATATAATTAGATCTATTACTTACTCAGCCACCTCCCCTGGAGTCATTTTCCAAACAGAGAAACATCCACACACAAACCTGTGGAACTTTGTAGGTGCCAACTAAAGTTGACATCTGGATGGAGATGTCCCTTCTGGCTGCATCAAGAAGAGCCAAAACGTTGTCCTTCCTTCCACAGCTGTAGTTGGGAACATTGGTTTCTCCAGTAGAGAGCGTGTCCAGCAAGACACCTGAAGTGGCAAGTGTACTCAATGAATTGTCATGGATGTTGTAGCCAAGTGTGAGATTGTGCAGGAGACATAGATTCTTGTTCACTTGTTGAATGGCAAAAATGAAACGGACAATTCTAGCCTTATCAGTAGATAATCTATCAGAAGAGTCCCACCTGTAGAAAAATATTCATATTATAAACATATCTATCAACAGAAATAACGTAATATTTTTTAAATGTATTTTTATCACCAAAAGCATTTTGAGTCTTAAGCCAATATTGATCCAGAACTAGAGGCAAAAATTAAACCATTTAATTTTCATGAATGTTGGAAAGATAGGTTGGCTTTACATCAATGGGAACATAGAATTTCAGAATTGAAAGGGACCTTGAGGTCTTTTAATCCAACTCCCTGCTGAAGCCAGAGACCTCATTCTGTTTCAGACAAGTGACTAATCAGTCTCTTCTTAAAAGCCTTTAAGCTTTTTAAAAAGCTTTTTTGAACATTTATAAAAATATGATAATGGACTGGGCATAGGAAACTACAATGTTTTCAATAAGTATTTTAAACAAGAATCAGTATTCAAGTGATAAACTAAGTATTGGGGTGGGGGAGAGAAATAATTTAAAGTTCTTTTAGCTGTTTGGATTTGGGTCTCTTCTAGGAAATTAGTCAGGTTCTGCAAAATAGGATTAAGTGGGAAAAAACAGGGAAAGTTTTATAACTGCAAACAGAGGGAATTCAACTGCATCATGCTGAATAACTTACAAAAATGCCCCAACACAAAGAAATATTGGCTTAAGTTTCATAGATGGCTGGAAAAGATGATGAAAATACAGATAGAATTTAAACCGGAATTGTTTTTGCTAGGAATAGTAGGATCTAACTATGGTAAGGAGAATGACTATTTAATACTACATATATTAACAGCTGCAAGAATAGTATTTGCCCAATTTTGGAAAAATGAAAATCTACCATCTGACCAGGCTATAATTTTGAAAAATTTGGACTGTGCAGAAATGGATAGATTAACTTTGGAGATGAAGGAGAAAGAAGATTCAATTTATTTCAAAATGTTTATCGATGGTTAGAAATACGCTAGAATACGATCAGAACTTAAAATTGAATAGAATAAATGATAGACTCTTAGATTAATAATAGTTTTATTATTAGTGATTTTAAATATTAATGGTGATGACTAGAATTTGTTGATATGTTATTAAAGTATGAATATTTATCTAGAGGAATTTTACTTACCTATCTAATTTTAGTTATATGATTATAGTTAACTTTATCTTTATAATTGTTTAGTATTATACAAATTATGTTTATTTAATATTTAGATCCGGACGGTTGCTTGTTTGTTAAAGCTTGGGATTATTATGGGGGTTACCCCATTATTGTACCTACCCTTTTCCTACCCCAAATTCCTATTCCCACTCTCCCCATACCTGTATTGACCCTATCTTTCCTTACCTATATAAAACCTAATAAAATAGTTATTAAAAAAAGAAATATGATAATGGACTGGGCATAGGAAACTACAATGTTTTCAATAAGTATATTAAAATTCTTTTAGCTGTTTGGATTTGAGTCTCTTCCAGGAAATTAGTCAGGGTCTGCAAAATAGGATTAAGTGGGGAAAAAACAAGGAAAGTGTTATAACTGCAAACGGAAGGAGTGCAACTGCATCATACTGAATAACTTACAAGTGAGACTCTCTAGAAGGAGTCATGTTGAAAGGCAATGTTCTATTTGGTCTTAATGTTGCAGTGACAACTATACCAATGATATGGTCTCCGGGCCTGTAATAGCTTGGTGGAGTTTTTCCATCCAGATGCTCCAAATTTAGTGGGCACTTAGTTCTAAGTATTCCAGAGACTATGTGTGACACCGGTAGCATCAGAAGCATCAGAATTAGGAGCAGGAGACCCATTATTTATTGGGCTAAATTAATCCCTTTCTAAACAACAAGAAGAATTAGAAGAATTCAAAGCATTCTCACAAGATGGAATTGCCAGTGGCTTTCCTTATTCAGACAGAGACCAACAGAGCTTCACCTGGAAAGAAGAGAAAGTACATTCGAAAGCACAGCTCCTGCCTGTTTCAAATCTTGTGCCACACATAGCATAACCTGTGGATTTATCCTTTTCTGATGCAAGATCCTTTCAATATTGCTTCAGATTGCTGTTTACATCCAAAGCAGTCACTGGAGACATAGAAGAAGAGGTCTCAAAGAGGGGATGGTGATAATTACAGTGAGAAACAACTTCTTTGAGGATCTTGAAGTTCTTCAAGACTTCATGTTGAGGGTAGCTAGAGAAAAGTATGTTAGTGTAAAATTAAAGATATAATCTTGGAGACCCTGTTCTGTAATGGTTATGGTCCTTCCTATCAAGACATGTCCAGAAAGTGAGCTGGATTAAGGAAATTGACTTCTGTCTTTCAACTTGGCATCTTGTCTCCAGAGATTGCTGGGAAAGGTCACCCAGAACTATGGAGTGTGGTACCACTCTGCGTTGATGACACTTAATTCTAGTGCTGTCTGTCTTCTAACATCAAGAAAGCAGATGATGATCAAAAAAGGAGAGGTTGTCCACAGTAACCTTTAATTTGCCAGGGACACAAATGTCCAGCTGGCTGTCATCAGCATACTGATGGCAAAAAAGTGAAGAAAAAAAAAAGGGGGGGGGAGATCCAGGAAACTACAGACCTATCAGCCTGACCTCAACACCTGGGAAGATTCTGGAAAAGATAATTAAGTAATGAATCTGTGAACACCTAGAAGCAAACAAAGTCATAACCAAAAGTCAAACAAATCTTATTACATTCTTTGACAAAGTGACTGAATTAGTAGACCAGAGAAATGCTGTGGATATAATTTACTTGGACATCTGTAAGGCATTTGATAAAATAGACCACAACCTACTACTTGATAAGATAGAAAAATGTGGGATAGACAGCATCACCACCAGCTGGATTTGTAGCTGGCTGACCCACCACACACAATGTGTAGCCCTCAATGTAACTGCTTCTACATGGAGGGAAGTATGCAGGGGGAGAGGGTACCCCAAGGCTCTGTTTTAGTCCCAGTATTCTTCAACATCCTCATCAATGAATTGGATGAGGGGATAGATAGGGAACAATCAAATATGCAAACAACACCATGCTGGCAGGAATAGTCAACACTTCTGAATATAGGCTTAAGTTACAGATGGATCTTGAACATTGGGCACTATGTAACAAAGTGAAATTCAATGGTGAAAAAAGTAAGGTTTTACATTTAAGCAAGAAAAACCAAATGCACGGGTATAGTATAGGTAGTACCTGGCTCAATAGAAGAAACTGTGAGAGAGATCCTGGATCCTAACGGACAATCATTTAAATATGAGCCAGCAGTGTGCTGCAGCTGCCAAAAAAAGCTAACACAGTTCTAGACTACATTAATAAAGGGATAGAATCAAGATCACATGTGTTAATATCAACTTATAATGCCTTGGTAAGGCATGTCCACAACATTTTGCTGGTCTACTAATTTGATCACTTTGTCAAAGAATGAAATAAGATTGGTGTGGCATGATCTGTTTTTAACAAACCCCTGCTGGCTTCTAATTATAACTTTATTTGTTTCTAGATGTTCACAGATTTGTTTATTTAATTATCTTTTCCAGTATTTTCCCAAGTATTTAGGTTAGGATGATTGGTCTATAGTTTCCGGGATCTGTTTTTTTTTTTCCTTTGTTGAAGATGGGAACCACATCAGCTCTTTTCCAATCCTCTAGTTCAGGGGTGTCAAGCTGCCAGCCTGTGGGCCGGATGCGTCACCAGGAAACCATGCCCAACCCATTGCTGGCAATGGGGAAAAAGCTCCGATATGTTGCGCAATGTCATGTGACATGGCGAGTTTGACATATCTGCTCTAGTTGTTCTCCTGTGCTCCAGGATTTTTGAAATACATGGTAAAATAGTTGTGAGATTACATCTGCTAGCTCCTTCAGAACTCTGGGATGTAATCCATTAGATGCTGGTGATTTATATTCATCAAGATCAGACAGGTGTTCTCTTACCATTAATTTTTATTTCTAGTCTGTCTTTTATAGTTTTTTTGGGTAGGTTGGGCTTTAGTTTCTTTTTACATGAAGACTGATGCAAAGAATGAGTTAAGCAGCTCTGCTTTCTCTCTAGTGCCTGTTACCCCCTTGCCATCTTCTCTCTTTAGTGAAACTTTGACTTTTTTTCTTGTTATTTATATTGTCAAGGTTCCGACTGATGAGCCCAACGAAGAAAACACAACTCAGACATTCCAATCTCTAATGCAAAACTTTACTTAGTACAGCATATCGGCACTGATGAATGGAAAACCAGCTCTGGCTAAAGTGGTGCTAGAACAGTAAATAAAAAGTATAAAAACTAATTTCTATACTAATTTCCCATTTAGGAGTGTCTATCCCTATGCGTTCACCCCTAGCTTTGTTAGCTTTTTGTAAACCTTTCTCTTTTCTAGGACATCTCACTTCTCCTATTAATTCATGATAGCTAGGAAATGGAACCATCTCAGTCTGCCCAAAAACACTTCTCAGAGGCTCTTTTCCTGTAATGCTGCATCCTTAATAAATTAGGACCTAGGCAGGTTGCATCATGCGGAGGCTGCACCCACCCTAACTCCGGCAATGCAAAAAAAGTTGCAATACATCACAACACATCACGTGATGTGGTATAGGTTCTCCTGCTTGAGCAGGAGGCTGGACTAGAATACCTCCAGTTTCTATTCTATTCTATTCTATTCTATTCTATTCTATTCTATTCTATTCTTTCTATTTTTTTAAAAAAATATGGTTTATTGATTTTTTTGCGATAACATTCTTTAATGCTTGGTGAATAGTGGGTTGTCTGGATTCATATATTTAACAACAATCAATAATAATTAATTTCTGTATATCCATAATCAAGAGCTGTGCATGCTTCTAAGTTTTTTCAATGCTTGGTGTAAAATTCGAACTAAGGAGAAACTTCCTGATAGAAGTTAACCAGTGGAACAACCTGCCTCTAGAAGCGATGAATGCTCCAACACTGGAAGTTTTTAAGAAGAGACTGGACAGCCATTTGTCTGAAATGGTATAGGGTTACCTGCCTGAGCAGGGAATTAGATGTGATGACCTCCAGGGTCCCTTCCAACTTTATTATTGTTGTTGTTGTTGTTGTTATTATTATTATTATTATTATTATTATTATTATTATTATTATTATTATTATTATTATTATTATTATTATTATTGAGTTTGAACAGAATCTTGGGGTCAGTCTCCATTCAGTACAGAAAGTTACATGGACTCCTTCAAAACCAAATTCTCCTTTGCTTTCCAGACACATCCAGTCTTGCTCAGTTGAATTCAGAGCAGGGCTAGGGGTGGCTGAGATTTGGAATGAAAGAGATCACATACATTCAACAACCACCACCCCCAACAAAAGTAGAATTTTAGAAATAGGCTATTGCCTTAGACACAGTCCTAAATGTTGCCCATCAGTGGCAACAAGAAAGGACATGGCATTAATCTCACGCCCTATAGGGGCACCCCAGCTATTGACCCTGGTCACAGCTTGAATATTGTGAATCCCACCTCTGACACCAGTTGCTGTGGAATCAAACACAGGACCCAACAAATCAATAATCAAGGCTCACTGCAATTATTATTTATTCAGAGTATACTGGAGGAATTTCCCTCTAAAATAGTAGGAGGAAATTCTACAGATAGAATGATGCACTCATATTTATACATTACAGCAAAGGAAGACAAAATGCAATTCATACTTATGTATATTCAAGCAGGAATATTCATAATTAGCAAATCTCAGGTTACTTCCACACCCATCTATTATTACTATGCTCAATAAAGTGTAAACATATTAGTTGAATTGCCATAGCAATTTTCATAAAATGTATTGAGAAATGAGGGTGTCAAGGTTCCTCCATGAATTCCTTCTATATTTCTATCTTGTTAACATGCTCCCACTTCTCCAGGACCTACAGTAGTTTTCCTCACAATCCTATCTTCCAACTGCCCTTTAATTATTTCAAGAAATCATTGGTGTACCCATGTATGGGGAAGAGGTTGGAGCATTTTCTAGGTCTGGACTGTTGGGAAATGTTGAGACCAGAAATTCTTCTGTCTAACATTTCTACCTTGCTTCTGGTTGTAAGATTCTCCTTTGTATTCAGGTCTGGCCTCAGAATGATAATATAGCATTTGGGGATGAAGATGCAGACCAGCAGACCAGCATTGGAGGCCAAGATGGAGAAGACCTGCACAGACACCATATATTTTCCTTTGGTGCTCAGGTAAGTGGGTACAAAAGTCACCCAGACACTGCAGAAGACCAGCATGCTGAAGGTAATCAGCTTGGCTTCATTGAAGGCCCCAGGAAGATTCCTGGCCAGGAAAGCCACTGTAAAACAGATGACAGCTAAAAAGCCCATATAGCTGAGGGTGGTGTAGAACATGACAACAGACCCTTCATTGCACTGCAGGATGATCAGTCCAGGCTGGGAGTGGTAGTCAGAGTCAGGAAATGGGGGAGAAATTACCAGCCAGATGCAGCAAATAATAATTTGCACAGCAGAAGAAACAAGAATGATGGAGTTGGCCAAGCTCTTCCCCAACCATCTCTTCCATTGATTTCCTGGTTTTGTGGCCAGAAAAGCCAACACCACTGTGATTGTTTTGGCCAAGAGAGATGAAATGGCAACTGAAAAGATGATGCTGAAAACCATTTGTTGAGGAAGGCAGGTGAATTTCCTTGGTTGACCAATGAAGAGAAAAGGAGATAAGAAGCAGAGCAGGAGGGAGACCAGTAGGATGTAAGAGAGGTCCCGGTTATTGGCTTTGACAATGGGAGTTTCTCGGTATTTAATGAATATGGTTAAGACAACTCCTGTGGTTAGGAACAGGGATAGGGCAAAAGAGACCAGGATGATGCCCAGATGTTCTTCATAAAACAGGAAGGATATAACTTTGGGGACACATTGGACTTGGTCCTTATTTGGATATTTGTCATCCAGACACTTGGTACATTTTTCAGTATCTGCGAAAACCCAAGAGCAGTACTTCTTTAATGTTCTGCTGTTTTACCTAATAAGAAATATGTTTTTGAGACAATAAATGGTACCAGGAGTGTTTTCCAAGATGCATTTCTTCACATCTCCACAGAAGGAAGAAAAATATAATATTCTATAAAATATATAACTAAGGTTTATAAAACTGGGAGAAGTTATAGAATTTGAAGGATAACCTGTTTACTGTGCAGAATCCTCATAGGAACCTACATTTCTAGAGGTAAATAATGAATAAGGTAATCTTCTAGGCAAAAATCCTGAGTTCTGCCAATATACTATACTCAAACCGAAAGAAATGACCTTGGTTCCCAAAGGACAATGAAATGTTTAGACTAGCAGAAATCATCTGCACCCCCTCCCATTCTTGTGGAAACCTAGAATGAGCAAGATGGCTGCAGCCAGGTTCGTTGTAGGATTGATAGGATGCCTACCTTGTGAAATCTAGTTGGCTGTCAGAGAAAGCTAGTCCTTCAGAAAATCAGAAATGGTGACTGGGAGCAGTGGAAATATGGATAAAATGAGGTGCCCAATAACTCTCCACACTACCTTATTATCAAACCACAACACCTTCTCAGTGAACCTCAATAGGAGGACCATGTAGAACACATTACAATAATCCTTCCAGGAGGTGGACCTAAAACAATTGCTTAAGTTCCAAAGAACTCATATGTTCCTAGAGAGGTAAACTACACATCAAACTAAAAAGCAGAAAAGATATTCTCTCTGGCAGTAGTAAAGCTTGCCCAATCTGACAGTAGTAAAGTTTGCTCCAATCTTTATCCAGCCCCTCCTTTTTGTTATTCTTTTCTTTAGATAAGAATTTTGCAGTTTCAAAATAAAGAAAAAAATGGTTGAACTTCTGTCTTTCTTTTAACCCCCACTTTCATGAAAATATCCTGAATATCCACCTTCCTGAGTGGAGATGGTCCCCTCTGGACAAGGAACACAGTTGTAGCAGCAAACTGGCTCTCCTTCTCGAGCCTGCTTGACAAATCCAGGAAGACAATTTTTGACACATTTAGACTGAGGAAGAGACTAAGCAGAGAAACAAGAAATGTCAAATAAAATATATTAGTAACAAGCATTCATGGAAAATGTAGGTAGACATGAACATTAGCCAAATAGTGTCTGTCTTTCACTTAGACAACAATGAAATATCACCCCAGTGAGATTGGCCTCTTCCTAGAGCAGGCCTATTTCAGATATCATCTACCAAAGAATTTAGGTTGGAGGGGTCCAGAAAAAGAGCCTTTCATGCTGCTTCTCTCACCCACTGGAATATTCTACCATTGGAGATGAGGTAGGTTCCCACAATCCTGGTCTTCCAGAAGAGCCTTAACAGTTTGCTATGGAGGTTAGCCTGGCACCTTGCTATGCTGTTGGTGGCTGAGAGCTACAGAGAAGATCCTCAACTTCATATAGCCTGTCCTTTTGGTTTTTAGTTTCTATTTTAATTATCTTAAATTTAATCATTTTTATTATATTTTTTTTACCTTTTATCACTTTGTAAGCTACCCAGAGTTG
>NW_015388379.1:190856-217391 GCF_001527695.2 Protobothrops mucrosquamatus
ACCCGATATGGTCCTCTGCTCCCGCCATATCTGCCCCTCCCACTGACCGTACTGATCACACCACCCTCTCTTAGCCCCCCAACCTCCCCCCTCACCATTCTAATGCCGCGTCCCTCAGACATGGCCGGCCTTGGCCTCAGGGAGACATCCCCCCTGCCTCCCCTAACCACCCCCATACCCCCTAAAAATTTATTAAAACCCCCTTCTAAAAAAGCCCTTAATTTCGTTTTTTTCCTATCTGCTGCATACCATCTCTCGGGGCTCCACACCCCTTCATCGAGGCAGGCCCTTGGGATGGTACTGGGCCAGGCCTGCGCGAGGGGGGAGTTGCACAGGACCAGCAGATCTGTCCTGGAATACATTCCGGGCAAAGCGATGGGTCCGGCTGCAGGGAACCCAGAAAAGGGGGGAGAAAACAGTCCTCGTGGAATTGTCGATTTAATCCATTTAGGGAGCCGCTCCCCAAGCCCCAACCACGTCCTCCGTCCCAGCAAGGTCTTTTTACTTGGGCGAGTCCTTCGGACCTCCGCCAAGCGAAGGCCCTCCAACTCCCCCCAGTCTTGGCTGCTTAAAAATATCAGAGAACATGGACATTTAGGCAAGAAAAACCAAATGTACAGGTATAGTATAGGGGGTACCTTGCTCAATAGTAGTAACTGTGAGAAGGACCTCGGAGTCCTAGTGGACAGTCACCTAAATATGAGCCAGCAGTGTGCTGCAGCTGCCAAAAAGGCCAACATAGTGCTGGGCTGCATTAACAGAAGGATAGAATCAAGATCACGTGAAGTGTTAATAACATTTACAATGCCTTGGTAAGGCCACACTTGGAATACTGCATCCAGTTTTGGTCACCACGATGTAAAAAAGATGTTGAGACTCTAGAAAGAGTACAGAGAAGAGCAACAAAGATGATTATGGGACTGGAGGCTAAAACATATAAGGAATGGTTGCTGGAATTGGGTATGTCTAGTTTACTGAAGAGAAGGATGAGGGGGGACATGATAGCCGCGTTCCAGTATCTCAGGAGCTGCCCCAAAGAAGAGGGAGTCAAGCTATTTTCCAAGGGGCCTGAAGGCAGGACAAGAAGCAACAGATGGAAACTAATCAAGGAGAGAAGCAACCTAGAACTAAGGAGAAACTTCCTGGCAGTTGGAACAATTAACCAGTGGAACAACTTGCCTCCAGAAGTGGTGAATGCTCCAACACTGGAAGTTTTTAAGAAGAGACTGGACAGCCATTTGTCTGAAATGATATAAGGTTTCCTGCCTGAGCAGGGGGTTGGACTTGATGACCTCCAAGGTCCCTTCCAACTTTTTATTATTATTATTATTATTATTATTATTATTATTATTATTATTATTATTATTATTATTATTATTATTATTATTATTATTATTATTATTAATGACCTGCCCTTTCAGGGGACACTTTCCTCAACTGGGACAAGGTGAAGCTTTCCCAATGATACCAAACATACCAGTTCAAACTTCTTCTTTGCTATTTGAGGATAAGGAACAAACCGGGTCATGGCTATCAACACCACAGTCCCCAGCAATTTTTAAATGGAGAGAGTGTCCAAATACCTCTAATGTCTTCCCTCTGTTTTCTGGGTAGTAGATACAGTATTTTATATATATCAATAGGTGGTAGGGCACCGGATTAGTCCGAATTTCCTACGAGGTATAATATCGTAGATTTCTCGTGGAACAACTATCATGACTCCAAAAGGTTCGACAGATTCATAAGATGAGGACTATAACAATTCTCACTGAAGCTCCTCCATCTTGGTGTCTAGGCTTAGCCCATTAGAAATGAGTCCTAAGGCTTTGGAAAGCAGAGAAAAGTGTCCAATATTTCCCCCACCTTGTTGTGCAACTTTAGCCATGACAGAGCATCTTGGTTGATAATAAGTCTCTGTCTTTCAAAGCTCCCAAGTTTATTTCTGATGGGATCTTCCTTGGAGAGAATCAACAAGATCCTAAAGTCCAGATCTGCTGCTAGATCTCCATTTTGGTCCAAGTAGAGTTTCAAGTGGGAAAGATTCCAAAACTCATTCTTCTCAAGAAAAGGGTGGAACTAGAATGAATTCATTTCCAGATTTTTTTTTAAAAAAGAAATCTTGGTTTTTTTATTCCATATGGTCTCTTAACATCCACATCTTTCTTCAACAGTTGTCTAAATTTGAAATATGCTTAGTGTGAGGAACAAGTGTTACCCCTATCTTCCATAGTAAAAAAGGAAAGTTCAGCAACATTTGTCAATCATACATTGGCAAAACACATATTGATGAAATAAATGACAAAATTTGGCAGTTATAAGGAACATTCTAGAGCAGGTGAAAAATAAATCAGACCAACAAAGAAACAAATAAGATTATTCATGAACTCCATTTAAAAAAAGAGTGATTAAAAGAAAGCATGGGTTTGTCAAGAAGAAAGTCATAGATCTTATGGGAAACAAAACCAGATGAGCTAATTCTTCTTTATTGTAAGGCTACATTAAAAGAATCTTCCAGGTCTGACAGCACAAATCTCCTATTAACACATTTTATAGTCTAAAAATTTAGGGAGGAGAATTTCACAGTTTTTGTCTCTGCCTGTTATATAGCTCTGGGCTCCCCCTTCTTATCTGATTGTTCCTAGGAAGGATATCTTCTCTATCATCTCCAAAACTCATTTCCACGTATCCCTCATAGATTATGGGGAAGTTTGTAGTAAAACCTGATATTCACAAAGTATTAAAAAAAACTACTTTCTGATGTTATGATTAGGAAGCTTAGTTACATAAGGGGTGGATTGTGAAAATTAAGAGGATAAAAAGTTAAAAATTGTGCTCAAATCATTTTCAATGCTCCTCATAAAACTGCTTAGTCATAAAAAACCATTACTCCTTCATTATCCATTTTTCTATTTTTTTTCATTAGTAAAAACAGGTAGAAGTTAAAAATCATGTTTTTGTGTTGCAATATTTATACCAATTCATAAACATATTGTGTTCTCTTTTACAATAATGCCAAAAAGAGAGAGCTGCAAATCCAGTTGAAAAGTATCTGATTTTTAGAAACCAAGAAGTAATAAAATATTCTATCTTGCATAAGAACAAATGGATGCCAGCTACAAAGTAGACCTCTTACTAAGCTTTGATTTCTATTTTTTCCACATTATTATGTATCTATTCTGGTCATTAATTATAATAAAATAGTGGTAGCAGCATTTTAATAATTTGATCATAATTGTATAATTAATTGATAATAACATCATTAATGATGTATAGCAAGAAAAACACTGGATAAGAGATTTAATAAGAAAAGTTGAGAAAATGATCTCAAAACAGTAATTCACCACAAACTGAATGTGAGTCAGCAGTGTGATGCTCATAGAAAAAAGGCAAATGCATCTATAAGAATCTGTGGAAGTGAAAATTCTGGTTTGGGGAGATCCCAAATCAAGTGCTGGCTCAGGAATTCTGGGAGTTGAAGTCCACGAGTCATAAAAGAACCAAGGTTGACTACCCCTGCCTTACAGGAACTATGGTTGGAGGCAACATTGCACAAGATCTACATCAATTGTAGGGAAGAATAGTGAAGCCAAGGAAAAGATCAAGGGAGCTATACTTAGCCTTGAGGAAAGACAACAAGGAGAACAGCCCTCTCTCAACAGAGGGGGAGGGATAGGACACTATCTATCTCCTATTTACAACACAATCCTTTCAGCAATTCCAAAAAGGTTCCACACCAGTTTGCACTCTGATTCAGGTAACTCTGAGGATATAGATAAATCCCCCCAAGTGGCCTCAATGACTCTCAGTGCTAAAGACTAGATGTCTCCAAAGAATATAAATCCTTCCATTCCTCACCAGTAAGTTAGAACTTAAGAAGCTTCTTGGATGAGAAGCAATTTTTTTTTTAAAAAAAACAACCAAGTAAGTCCAGCTTTCTTTTGGAAAAAGCATCTTAGGGACAGCCATGACCTGGATGATTGAGAATCTCCATAGACAAGTAATTTTGATGCTCCTTATTGGGAGTCCATACCTGCCATGGCTGCAGCCTTGGAGCCCCCAAATTGTCTTCGCCCTCTTTCTTTTTCCTCTCAGATCTGGAAGAATATGCAGCATTCAGAGCATGGGCCAGAGTTTTAACGATACTGTAAACATGGATGTTGTTTGAAATCTGTAACCTGTTCCTTCCCTGTTGGGTCTCCAGTGGTGCTTTCTGGCTGCATCTTCTCCGACCATTGACAGAAAAGACATGATTTGAAAAAGAACAGTGAAAATACTGATCTTCATACTGGAGATCTACAAACAAATAGGGTTCAAAGGCATCATCTTTTGGTTGTTTTTTCCCCTGAAAAGCAATGGACCAAATACTATGGATATATTGAAAAACCTTATGCTTTTTCAATGAATATGTTCCAAAAGTTGTGGTGATCCAGACTTTTCCTTCAATGGGTCCTGCCAAACCTTGAAGTGTTGAATGGAGAGGAAAAATTGTGTCCAGAAGGGGAGTATATTCTATGAAATGAACAAAAACATTGACTTGTCTCCACCTGGAGAGGTCATCCATGAGGGGTGCTGTATGTCCAGTCCTTGAGAATTGTTTTGATATAACAACACAAATTCCATTCCTGAGAAGCATAGGAGTAAAAGTCCTCATGAAATTCTCTCCATTCTCTGTGTCTGAAACGAAGACACCAATCAAGGTCTATCTGAAATGGAGGAGAACTTGGACAATTGCTGGGTACTGAATCCCATCTTTGGGAAGCATCTGGTGGAAAAACGGGGATTGACTTTTATCACTCAGAGCCTCTGAAGCAGTTATATAACTGATCTAAAAAAAAGCAATGGAGAATGCTTTGTGATATTTTGGGTGAGATCAGATTCCAATAAAGGGATGTATTAGATAGATAGATAGATAGATAGATAGATAGATAGATAGATAGATAGATAGATAGATAGATAGATAGATAGATAGATAGATAGATAGATAGGGATAGGATAGGATAGGATAGGATAGGATAGATAAAGTTAAAGATAGGAATGGGGATGGGGATGGGGATGAGAGAGACAAAGAGAGAGGGAGGGAGGGAGAGAGAGAGAGAGAGAGAGAGAGAGAGAGAGAGACAGACAGACAGACAGACAGACAGACAGACAGACAGACAGACAGACAGACAGACAGACAGACTTGGTTAAGTCTTCTATATGCATTGTGTCCAGCTGCTCAAATTTCAGTCCAATAATACCACCCTAACACATGTAAACATTTTGGGATTTAAGTACTTGGTTTTTAATTGAAATTTTGTCTGTTCTAAAAGACAACACTTTGGAAGTCTATCCGTTTCCATAGCTTAATTTTACATCAATAATTATATGACCCAATTTTAGATAAAGAACAAATTGTACAAATTCTCAATTCTCCCCTGAGGGCAGAACAGCTTTTATCCACCTCATACTTGTCAGATGATGTGATTGTGTTTATTCCAGTAGTGATATTTGTTTTAAGCTCCAAATATCAGCTCCATCTAAGAGCATGGAGTAAGTGTGGCATGATGTACTTTAATAAATGGGGATAAGGAAGCTGGACAGCTATAATGTTTTTAATGTTAACAATAAATTCATTCATACCTTTGCATTAAGTGAATACTATGATGACAAGTGAGCAAAGGTGTAGTCATATTTTTGTATAAAGCAGCTAATTAATGCTAGTGTCATTATGGAGCTATAAGACATACATGTTTTGTTAAATGTAGATAAAATAATCCATTGGGATTGGGTTTTTCCCCCACACATCTGGGATTTATTCACCATTGAAAATATTATTTTGGCTAACCTTATGTACAAAATATGAGCTTTCAATCACTTCTGAACCTTCCTTTTCTACAGAAGATCTTTTGATTGGACACAGACCCTCTTCTCACCTTCAGAAGTGTATAGCAGAAGCCCCCAAAGCAATGGGGAATAGTCTCATGAAAGGATATGGCTGCTTTGATCCTTGCCCCCATTCTAATCCCCATCCCAATCCCCATCCATGACAATTACAATGGCCATGGTGAAAAGCAGTTCTTGAATTCCATAGAGAAGTTACAGTATGGCTGGATCTATTGCTCACTGAGAATCTCCGCACTCACTTTACCAGATATAGAAAGACACACACAGACATAGAAACCTGTGGGACTTTGTAGGTGCCTACTAAAGTTGACATCTGGATGGAGATGTCTCTTCTAGCTGCATCAACAAGAGTCAAAATGTTGTCCTTTCTTCCACAGCTGTAGTTGGGAACATTGGCTTCCCCAGTAGAGAGCATGTCCAGTAAGATATCAGAAGTACATAGCGTGTTTAAAGAGTTATCACGGATGTTGTAGCCAAGTGTGAGATTGTGTAGGAGCTGTTGATTCTTGTTGACCATATGAATGGCAAAAATGAATCGGAGGAGTCTAGCCATATCAGTAGATAACCTACCAGAAGATCCGCACCTGTACAAAATATTTATGTTATTTATGTTATAAATATCCCCATCAACAGAAATATATATATTCCTCTTTAAGTCTATAGCCTGATCCAAGCCTGATTTGGATACTGATCCAAAACCAGAGGCAAATGATATTCACTCACCACCAGTTAATTTGTTAATTTGAATGTTAGGAAGATCGGATGGAAATCACAAATATATCATTATTTTAGTAGTGCTGAGTTTCATTTGTGCAATAAATATCATTCCATCATTAAAATAGAACCACTATAAAAAGAATGTTTCACAAGTGAACCAGGAAAGCAACTCTAAAAACAAGTCCTTGTCTATTCCTACAAGGATCAGGCATTGAATAAAAATGAGCCCTTATAGCCATAGGAAATTACAACCCTTTCAATGGCTATTTTAAACAAAAGTCAGTATTGAAGGACAGGGAGGAGGAAAATAATCTGGAGTTCTTTTAGCTGTTTGGATTTGTGTTCCTTGCAGGAAAATCGGTCTGTGAAAAAGAAGAAAAGAAGGAAAGTGTTACAACTGCAAAGGGAGAGAATGCATCACACCGAACGTCGTACAAGTGAGATGGAGTATAAGGAGTCATGTGGAAAGGCAACAATATATTTGATATCGATGTTGCAGTGGTGACCACGCTGATCAGATGATCTCCTGGCTTGTAATAGCTTGGTGAAGTTTTTTTCATTCCGGTGCTCCATACTCAGCGGGCACTTCATTCTAAACTTCCCAGAGACTGGCAGGGACACTGGCAGCATCAGAAGCAGAAGCAGGAGGTCCATAATTCATGGGTCTGAATAAATCCCTTTCCCTTTTCTAAACACAAACACAAAGAAAATGTAGAAGAATTCAAAAGACTCTCATAAGATGGAAATGCCAGGGGCTTTCCAGATTCAGACAGAGACAAACCGAGCTTCAGCTGGAAAGGAGAAAAAGGTACATTCAAGAGCACAGCCCCTGCCTGTTCCAAAACCTGTGCCACTCAATGTTTGACCTGGTGCATTAATCTTTTTCTGATGCTAGATCCCTTCCATATTGCTTTGATCTGATATTTACATCAAAGGCAATCACTGGAGAAGTAGCAGAAGAGGTCTCAAGTCCCAGGGTGGTTGTTGTGATAGTGAAAAGTAACTTCTCTTGGGATCCTAAACGTCTTTGCATCCCCATCTGCAGAGGAGTAGCTGGAGAAAAGCATGTTAGTGAAAAATCACAGATATACACCCCTGGGGGCACTGTTCTGTAATGGTTGTGGTCCTTCCTATCATGTCCAGAAAATCATTCTGGAGGAAGATAGTTTAACACCCAGGGAATTGACATCTGTTGTTTTTCTATGTGATCTCTTGTCTCCAGAGACTGCTGTGGAAAAGCACTCAGAGCTATGGAGTTTGGTGCCATTCTGGGTCAGTGGCACTTAACTCTACTGCTGCCTGTCTTCTAACATCAGGGAAGTACTCAGTATCCTTGAACCCTGACTAATGTTTAGAGTAGGACCTGTTTGTAATGTTCTTTTATATTAAATTTCCCTATATTAATCCTAAATTGGAGCTGATTTTAAAATAGCCTATGCCTCAAGAGATTAGAGACAATGGACTAGAAAGCTTTATAAAATTCTGGAAGCAGTTTGTGGGCTTTCTATGTGTTAAATACAATAAGAGATGGTTAACAGAGGGATTTGAAGATTAGTGTAACACTTGGGCTAATCTGTTGCTCTTTTTATATATAGATTATGATAATAACAATAACAACAACAACGATAACGATAATGATAACGATAACGATAACGATAACGATAACGATAACAATAACAATAACTATAAAGTTGGAAGTGACCTTGGAGGTCCTCTAGTCTGCTATTGTCAATCTCCAGCTTGAATATCTGAATAAAGACCAGGATTACTTTCATTTCTGAAAAACTACTGATGTATTGAATACATGGCATGGTATAGGTGAAGGAAAACTAACTCTAAAATTCCAAGGCATCTAACCAGAGTATATAACAATGACATTCCTAGCCAAACCCCCCAGATGTCCACATAGCTCGTATAAACAAATTCTGTTTGTTATGAGAACCATCTGCTATCTTCTTCACACCTGCTAGAATGTCCTTGAAAGGTTTCCAGAGAGCCATCTCTCAGCAAACCTCTGCATAACTGGAGAGGTTTCATCTCTCTAACTAACCAATTTGAAAGCATCATCTCCCCCCCATCTTACTCTAACGGCAAGATAAAAACAAAGAGGCACATAGCTACCACATTTTTACTCCTAACAGTTATACTGTTACTTTATTGTAACGAGACACAAGAATAACCTTGGAAGACAGGAAGAAGAACCACAGACTTTTCATATGTATATGTACATGTGAAATTAACATGTAAAACATCTAAGTTTCACGTGTAATTCACATGTAAAACATCTAAGGTTGTAAGGTTACATTAACAGAATTTTAGATGATGCCTAGCATCAACTAAAGTTTCCAGATGGTTTTAAAGACAATACCATGGAGAGCACATTACATAACTGATATTGATGAAGGCAAGTATCTCTGATAGACCAGAGCTGACTTACCAGCTACCCACAGATATCAAAGAGTAAAGGGGAAAGAACTGCCCTCAAATCACAAAGCTTCTAGGCTGATCTCCTCAACCACCACCAGCTAAAGCTGTTCACCATGGAAGCAGCAGAACCACAGGAAAAGCAGTATCCAAGCCCAGGATGCTAATATTCATGTGTTTGAAAGGTCATGTGGTCCAGGAAGAGATTAAGATAGGTGTACTACCACCATTCTGGTCATGCCAATGATCATCAACCAGAAAGACCAAAACCATCTCAGTCTGAGGTTTGGGTCTGTCTCTGGACTAAGATGGGTCCAGATAATCTGCTCCTATAGATGCTCTATACTCACTACAACCTCTATATTAGGAACTGTAATAAAATAGGAAAGGTTGGAAACTCTTTAAAAAGTGATGCTAGAGGACCTCTTCCAAAGATGTTGGCATTGGAAATTTCATAGAGTTCTATTTAAAAACAAACAAACACTGTATTTGTGGAGCACCATACCTTGAAAACATTGGACATATCATTTTTGACTGTAAACTATACTCTGAAGAAAGGACTCTTTATTTAGATACTATCTAAAAATGAATAAATATTGTGGCACTTAGGAGAAACTTTCTTTCTACAGGGAACAAACCTGCATATCACTACCAAGTCTACACTCTTTATATCAAATAACAGTTTGAAGAGAATGGAATATTTTGATCAGATTGGAGTTAAAAGTAGGGGTGATGACTTACTATGAATATACTTATTGATCTTGATAGACTTGAACAATGGACCCTATCCAAAAACGTGAAATTTAATGTGGAGAAAAGCAAGCTTTTACATCTGGGCAAGAAAAACCAATGGTACAAGTACAGTTTAGGCGAAACCTGGCTCAAAAACAGTAACTGTGAGAGGGACCTTGGAGTCTTAGTGGACAATCACTTAAACATAAGCCAGCAGTGTGCAGCTATGGGAGTTTCTTGAAATTTAATGAATATTCCAAAGACAAAACAATGCAAGGGAAGCTAGGATGATCCCCCAGATTTCTCGGTAAGATAGGAAAGTTTCAGTCTTTGGTATACAGTCATCTCAGTTGATGCTTGGATGCTTATCTGCTGGACATTTGGTGCATTTTTTTAGCATCTGAAAACAGCAAGATTAATATCTACCATAAAGTAAATTCTTCCATCAGATGCAAAGTGGGAGTGAAAGTGGTGATGGTGTAGATAAATGTGCTGCTATGATTAGTATGTTTTAGTAGGATAATTGCCACATTTTAGACAGTGGCATTCCAAAGCAATCCACAGCCCTCACACCAATGACCCATGGAACGATGCTCATTGAACTTCCTGTACTGGAGTAGTTCAAGCACAAGGGAAAAAAAGTATGTGGTTGGTATCAAGTGGCACTTTTAAACTCTGGATCTTTTAAGAAGGAAGATATTTCATAATAAATTCAGTTCCTGGTCTGCATGTGTAAACTAACTATTAGTAAAGCTGACTTATAAAATTTTCCTTTTCTAATATTGATGCCCCATTCCACTCTGATCATGGAGATGACTAGGTCTTCTTTTCCTCTTACTGGTGGGGTTCCATGTTTCCTAATCTCCCACCCATTCCAGGAAACCAAACATCAATGGCTTCTGTACCCTTGACATCTCTATTGAGAGCTATAATAATAATAATGATGATAAAGATGGAAGGGACCTTGGAGGTCATCTAGTCCAACCCCCTGCTCAAGCAGGAAACCCTATACCATTTCGGACAAATGGCTGTCCAGTTTTTTCTTAAAAACTTCCAGTGTTGGCACATTCACCGCTTCTGGAGGCAGGTTGTTCCACTGGTTAATTGTTCTAACTGTCAGGAAGTTTCTCCTTAGTTCTAGGTTGCTTCTCTCTTTGGTTAGCTTCCACTGGTTGCTTCTCGTCCTGCCTTCAGGCACCTTGGAGAATAGCTTGACTCCTTCTTCTTTGTGGCAGCCCCTGAGATATTGGAACACTGCTATCGTGTCCCCCCTCGTCCTGCTCTTCGTTAAACTAGACAGCAACCGTTCCTTATATGCTTTAGCCTCCAGTCCCATAATCATCTTTGTTGCTCTTCTCTGTACTCTTTCTAGAGCCTCAACATCTTTTTTACATCGTGGTGACCAAAACTGGATGCAGTATTCCAAGTGTGGCCTTACTAAGGCATTGTAAAGTGGTATTAATACTTCACGTGATCTTGATTCTATCCCTCCGTTAATGCAGCCTAGCACTGTGTTGGCCTTTTTGGCAGCTGCAGCACACTGCTGGCTCATATTTAGGTGATTGTCCACTAGGACTCCGAGGTCCCTCTCACAGTTACTACTATTGAGCAAGGTACCCCCTATACTATACCTGTACATTTGGTTTTTCTTGCCTAAATGTAGAACCTTACTTTTTTCACCACTGAATTTCATTTTGTTAGATAGCGCTGATGAAAAATACTCAGCCTCAGTTTCAAGTTCTTCCTGTGATGCAATCTAGGAGGACAAAAAAGGAAGTCCATCATTTCCAGGAAGGAAGGAAGGAAGGAAGGAAGGAAGGAAGGAAGGAAGGAAGGAAGGAAGGAAGGAAGGAAGGAAGGAAGGAAGGAAGGAAGGAAGTACATGAGTACTGAAGTAAAACACATAAAATGAAAAAGGGGAAAAATCTCAACCCCTAGTTATTCTATATCTTATACCATTGATACGATCCTGTTCCTTGGCCAACTCTCAGAGATATTGGTATTTTTAGAACAGATGAGAAAGGAGATATTAATTTCAATTCAGGCACAAGAAAAAATAATCTAAACTCTAGGATGAATGAAAGAAAAAAATCCTGAACAAGTCATAATCTTAATATTAGTCAGAGTTCAAGGATACTGATGATCATTGGAATTAGAAGGTAGAGAGAAGTAGAAATAGGTCATATCAGCATTGAGGGTCACCAAACTCAAATGGTACTGAGTGACCTTGCCCAACATTCTCTGTGGATGCTGAAAAGCACAGAAGGCAGGTTACACCCATCACTTTCTGGATATGTCCCAACAGGAAGGACCAGAATGGCTGCAGAACTCTGCCCCCACAGATGTGTCTGGAACTTTCACAAAGAGCTTTTCTCCAGATACATTTTTGAATATGGAATCCCAGTAGAAATTTAGGATCCCACAGCGAACATGTTATTTTTCTCTGTAATTATCATCATTTTAATCTTTGAGACCTTTTCTACAGCTTCTCCAGTGATTGCCTTTGATGTAAACAGGCTGATGCAATATGGAAGGGATCTAGCAGCAAAAAAAGATAAATGCCTTTGTTCAAGCTGAAGGTTCGGTATATGTTTTAGGACAAGCAGGAGCTGTGTTGTTGAACATATCTTTTTTTCTCATTTACATGTGAAGATTTGTTAGGCTTCGTCTGCATTAGGAGGAACACTTCTTTTCCATGTTGAGAGAATCCTTTGAATCTGTCTGCCATCTTGATGTTTGGAGACAGGGAGATGATTCAGCTGAGGGAGGAATGGACCGCCTGCTTCTGCTCCTAATGGTGCTATTGCTGTCCCAAGGAAATGCTGAGAAGCTGAAAACCAAATGTTACCTGACTTTGGAGCAGCAGAGAGGGGTGAAGCCATGGAATCATTACAGGCCAGGAGACCATCTGATTAGTGTGATTCTCTCTGCAACACATGCTCTGTATGAGTCATTTCATTTTAGTGAGATGCCTTTTGTTCAACCTATTGTGTAAGTAATCCAGCCTGTGATGCACATGCATTTCTTCACTTGAATTTCTAAGTTATTTTTCATTTATTCTGATTCCATTAATTCCAGGCTCAGGAACTTCACAATTCCATTGCTCATTTTGATTTCCAGCACTTTTGTCTTGAAAGCCTGAAGGAAGATGACAAAGAGACTCAGAAATCCGATGATCTTCCTCTCCTCTTGCAGTGCTGATTCAATCACTTATGCTCTCATTCAGCAGAAGTAAATCCCATCACTTTCTTAGTTGAGCCAGAAGGATGGCTTTTAAACCAGGATTTTTATGAATATTCATTCATTTGTTCACCCATCTATTCATTTGTCCATTGTTTATTGAAACTCTGTAATTACTTATGTCCAGCCCAGTTCTGTACTTTTTAAGTAGCTTATTGATATTAAATGCCTGCTCCTTACAGCAATAGAAGAGGAAGATTTGTTTTTATCATTGGTTTTCTGGATCACATATGAATCCATGCTCTTGCTTACAGGGTGTTCTACTTCAAAGTTTTAAAGCTGATTGATTGAATGTGTGCCCTTAAGTCTTGTGAACTCTTAGAGATCACATCAATAGATTTTTTTGCTATGACAATCTATTCCTAATCCTATCCTTCATGGTTTTTTGTTTTTACTGTTTTACCCATTGCTGCTGTAACAGTCCATCTTCCTTGCTTCTGGTGATTCTCTTCTCTCTCATTCCACATTTTCCAGCATCTAAGCCTCTTCTACAGTGCTAGGACTTTACAAAATGTGTCCAACTAAGATAATTTGAAACTGGTCACTTTTGATCAAGTGAGAAATCTGGGTTGATTTGTTTGATGAACCATTAGGGGTTTTTTCCCTTCTCCTGTCCATAATAGTCATAGGAGTCTTGTCCAATGCCAAAGTTCAAAAGCATCAATGTGCTTCCTATCTTGCTACTTCAAAGTCCAACTTCATTTCCATATTCCACTGGGAATATCGTGGCTTTCCCGATTATGGCCTTTTTAGGTATAGACACATCACAGCATTTGTGTATCTCTTCCAAGGCCCTCATGGCTGCTCTTCCAGATGCTTGTCTGCAGTGAATTTCTTGACTGCTTGTTCCTTTACTATTGATAGTTGTTCCTATAAGGAATAAGCTCTCTATCAATTTGAGATCTTCATTGCCAATTCTAAGCCTGCTCGTTCTTCCTGTTGTCATGATTTTGTCTTCTTGATACCTAATTTTGATATCCACTTTTTCCCAACTGTGTTCCTTGATTTTATTACTATGTCTTACTGATCTTTTGCATTTTCAGATCACAGGGGAGTGTTGGATTATTGATGTCTCTTCCTCCAAGTTTAAAGCCATACTCATCTTCTTCCAATCCAATTTCCTTTAGTATAGAGATTCAACAAACAGATTTAATAAATAGGGAGAAAATATCCAGCCTTGTTGCACTCCTTTAACATCCTGGAGTCAATTTATTTCATCATCTTCTGTCCATAGTGTAGCTTCCTGAATTCCTCATGAAGACAAGAAGACTTTTTGGGTTCCCCACTTTTGTGACTGCATCCCAAAGCTTGATGTGATTGACACAATAAAAGCCTTTTCTTTTTCAGTGTAGGGCTTCAATAGGCACTGAATAATTCTAAGCATCATTTTGCTACCATGCAAAATAATGTATATTGCACAATATGTTGCACATTCTGTTTAATATCCTTTTTTTGCTATTGGAATGTAGATGGATCTCTTCCCATCAGTTGAGCACTGTGCCATTCTCCAGATATGCTGGAATAGCTTGGTTAGAATCTTGACTCCTTCTTCTGTTGCTTATTTATTTCTGTTTTCCATCAGTCCTGTAGCCTTCTGAACTGACAGTGACTGCAATGCTGAGCATCTAATTCTAGAGGTTTTTCTAAGTAGGGAGCATCTTCTAAGTATCTTGGATATTGACATCTCCGCTGTTCACTATTTCATTATATTACTTCCCTCTTTGTTTGATCTCCTTTGAATCAGTTACTTTACCTGTCCATTGATGTCCTTCCAATCAAACTTCCTTTAATATAAAGATTCAACATGCAGACAGAAAAAATAGGGGAAAAATATCCAGCATACCAGTTCAAAACTGGAAGCTCCTCATTTCAGAGATCTTTGGGCAAATAAAAATTAGTACTAATTATATTACTCAATACTACTAGTAATAACAATCTATTTGTGATTATTAACTTGGTGGAAGACTATTTCTATTCCATCTTCTCAATGGTCATAAAATTAAATGCGTATCAGATAGTACTATTTGCTTTTGGATTTGGATCAAACCTGTTTAAGATTAAAAAGGCTTATAGAATCAAATAGGAATACATTCAACATATAATATTATGGTTGATGGTGAGGATGGTGATGGTGAGGATGATGATGATGATGTATACATTTGTTTACAGTAAATCAGACCCTGAGTATTCAAATATTCTATCCTTCATTTTGGCCATTCAAGAGGTCAACAAGAAAACCCAGCTCCTGCACAATCTCACATTTGGTTACAACATCCATGACAACTATATGAACACCATTGTGACTTCAGATGCCTTGCTGGACATTCTGTCTACTGGAGAAATCAATGTTCCCAACTACAACTGTGGAAAAAAGGACAACCTCTTGGCTCTTGTTGATGCAAGTAATGATGACATCTCTATGCAGATATCCATTGCGGCGGGCACCTACAAAATCCCACAGGTTTGTGTGAGAGTGTATCCATATGCAACCCATGTGAGAGTGTATCGTATACCCAACCAACACCCGCTCACTATCAAGGTCTAAGTAGTACTTTTGGTCTTGATAAAGTAACTCTAGTAACCTCTATAGTACCCCTAGGTGTCACCTCTTTCCCGTTTCTTATTTCGTCGACATCGAGGGGTACTGTCGTAGGGGTATTGATGACCCCGAAGACGACGTTGCTTCTCTTCCTACTCCCCACTGTACATAGCAGTATTCCAATATCTCAGGGGCTGCCACAAAGAAGAGGGAGTCAAGCTATCTTCCAAAGCGCCTGAAGGCAGGACAAGAAGCAACGGATGGAAACTAACCAAAGAGAGAAGCAACCTAGAACTAAGGAGAAACTTCCTGACAGTTAGAACAATTAACCAGTGGAACAACCTGCCTCCAGAGGCGGTGAATGATCCAACACTGGAAGTTTTTAAGAAGAGACTGGACAGCCATTTGTCCGAAATGGTATAGGGTTTCCTGCCTGAGCAGGGGGTTGGACTAAATGAACTCCAAGGTCCCTTCCAACTTTACTACTACTACTACTACTACTACTACTACTACTACTACTACTACTACTACTACTACTATTATTATTATTATTATTATTATTATTATTATTATTATTATTATTATTATTATTATAATATTATAAATAGTTAAATTACCATGTTACCAATTATAAACAAATCTAAGATTCCTGAAAACAATTGTAAGACCAAGTTAGATTCGTTAAAATCTAATATTTTGATCTTGATCTGGTTCCAGAAAAAAAAAACATTCTTTCTTTTTTAGATTGCTTATAAAAGTGTTTCAGACACTCTGAGTGACAAAACTCATTTTCCCTTTCTTCACCGGATGGTTCCCAAAGAAGGAATTCTGTACCCAGCAATAGTCAAACTTCTCCTTTATTTCAGATGGATCTTAGTTGGTCTTGTTGCTTCCGACACAGACAATGCAGAGAATTTTGTCAAGACTTTGACTCCTATGCTAATCAGGAATGGCATTTGTGTGGTTGTTTCACAAAGATTCTCAATGACTAGACGTACAGTATCCAATACTGATGCCCTCATTAGCTGGAAACAAGTCAATGTCTTTGTTTACTTTATGGAAATTGGTTGGCTCATACAAGGAATGGTCACTGTATATATGGAACTTAAAAATCTGTCAGAACCCATTGAAGATAAAGTCTGGATCACCACAGCCTTATATGTATTTTATCATTTACTGCAAGGTCATTGGACATATTTACGATACATCCATAGTATTTGGTCCCTTCCTATCAGTACAAAAAAAATGGCAAAAATATGATTCCTTTGTAGACATTTACTATTTTAACAGCGATTTCAAAGATAAGGTTTTTAATTGTTCTTTTTCCAAGCATATCTTTTCTGTCAAAGGCCGGAGAAGATGCACTGAGAAAGCACCATTGGACACCCAAATGGCAAATAATGGGGACATGATTATAAATCAACACTCCATCTACAGTGTTGTTAACACTATGGCACATGCCTTGAATGCTGCATATTCCTCCAGATCCAAAAGGAGAAGGAAGGAGAGCAAAAGGAAATTGGGGGGTCCAAGGCTGCAGCCGTGGCAGGTATGGGTTCCTGACAAGGATCCATTAAACTTAATTCCTTCTGAGCAGGAATGAAAAGGAGAAGGAGGGGAGTCATCTCAACCTCTTTCTGCTCCTCCATTGCCTTCTGATTCTGCTTTTTATCCATTCTAAGGATGAGAAGAAGAGCATTGAACATCTCTTTGGGAAGGCAGAGACCCACCCCTCAGCGTGCAGATAGGCCACCAGGACAGGCACCTCTGCATTTGTGAGTTGTCCCACGGCGAATCACCTGGGACAAAGTGACCAGGAAGGGGCGGCCAGGGAAGGATGAAGGTAGTTAGGGAGGGACAAATGCTGAGAGATGGCAGTGGTGGGTCAACTGGTGTGGGGAGAGGCAGGATGAAGTGGTTGGGGCAAGACAGCTATGGCCAATTGTCCCATTCCATGGTTAAGCTTATATCATGATGCAAAATACTGTGAATTTTTAAAAAATATATATATCCAGTTTTAAAAATATTGTGCATGGATGTATGTGATTGCATGCTACAATTTTAAAGTCATTTTGCATTTATAAAGTTGATATTGCTCCTAAAGCCTCACCCCTTGCCCTCTGCAGAAATCCTAGTTAAAGCCTTGCTGACTGATGGCTACCTGGTCCTTCATGAAGACCAACATCTGTTATAAAGTTTTGATTAATTCATTTCCTTCTCCTTGTTGTTCCCCTCTATGTTATAGTCATTTCTGTAATTTTTGCTGCTTTTCTTATACATTCCATTGCTCTTAATCAGAAATAAGTCCAATCCAAATAGCAGCAAAAAGGTTTAAAAAAGCATAAAAAAAGAAACTCTCAATTAGCGGTTCCTTGTATACATCTAGATTATATCTCTGTGATACAAGGGTCTTTCGTAACTTCCTGTTTTCTTTCTCTATCATCTCTTTGTTTATTGAAGTCAACCAATCCTCCTCTCCCAGCAATCCAAATAATTTTTATTTATTTAGTTTCTACTGTTTCTAATTATCAAACAAAAATCCAAATTCAACTGGTACCTTATACAATTTTTAATTTTCTTAGTTCAAATTCTTATACGGGGTTTTTTGCTTCTAATTTCAATCTTATTTTCTTTTCTCTCTTAGTTTTCATTTCTTTCCCTGTGGTGAGGGTTCATTCATCAGGCTGGTATTAATTTTTCTATGTGAATTGAAGGTCTCTATTTGCTATAAATTTGTTTCCCAAAGAAATGTGCTTTAGAAAGTAGATTTGATAAGCCCAGTGTCCATAGACAGTCTTTGTCTGAGATTTGGAGCTTGCTGTCCTCCAAAGCTCCCAGCGATCTACTCAGGAGCAACTGATAAGATCCCTTCAGATTTTATCAGTCTTCTCTCAAGAAGAAGCTTTCCAGAGCATAGATGGGCAATCTCAGAGTTTATTCCTTGTCCAGGGAACTGCTGCTCACTCTGGAATAAACTCTATTTTTTCACTCTTGGTGACCCAAATGATGCTGTGGGTGCTCTTTCGTGGTGCATTTCGAGGCTGGGGGTGGGGGGCTGAATGGGGGACAACAGTCTTTGACCTGAACCCTGGCAAGACCAAATGGCTTTGGGTACATGTGCCTCCGGGATCCGGGACATTGTCATCTTTGACTCTGGATGGGGTGGCACTGCCCCAGAAAGATCCAGTCTGAAACTTGGGGGTTCTCCTGGATTCGCGACTCCTGCTCAAGGAACAGGTCGCAGTTGCAGCTAAGAGAACCTTTGGACAACTTTGTGGTGGGCAGCAGTTGTAAGCTTTCCTGGATCAGGATTCCCTGTGCTCAGTCTTTCAGTCCCTGGTCATCTCATGGTTGGACTATTGTAATGTGCTCTACATGGGGCTAACCTTGAAGAGTATTCAGAAGTTACATCTGGTGCAGAGTGTGGCAGCGTGGGCAGTTTTGGGGGCCCTCAGAATGGCCCCAGTAGCACCATTGCTCTGCAAGCTGCATTCGTTACTGGTCTGCTTCTGGGTGCAATTCAAGGTGTTGATGATCCCCTCTAAAGAACTTCATAGCATGCGTCCAGCTTACTTGAGGGACTGTCTCACCCCACTGGGATTGACCTGTCCCACCCGTGCGGGCAGAGGAGGCATGCTGCAGGTCCCATCAGCCCGATTATTCCAGCTGGTGGGGTCCAGGAGGAAGGCCTTCTCTGCTATGGCTCCTACCCCCTGGAACATCTTCCCCCCCCAATGAGAGGTTGACCCCAACCCTGCTATCCTGTCACAAGGGTCTCAAGACCTGATTCTGCCAGCTGGCTTGGGGCCCCGGTGGGGGAACAGCACAGTGGAGGAGGTTGATTGGGTAACAACTGATCCCACCTTCCCCTGCTCGGCCCCTGCCCTCCCCATGTGTCTTTGGTTTTAATGTTGATCTTAATTATTTATGTTTTAATTGTATATGTATAGATATATATTTTTATGACTGTAAGCCACCCAGAGTTACTCTATAGTAAGATGGGCAGCCAATATATTTTATAAATAAATAAGATAAATAAACCCAGCTACCAGCCATCTCCTCAATTTCATCTCAGTACCTGACTCCCATCTTTGCAAAATTCAAGATATATACTATCAGCAGCATTCCCAAATCTATTAAGAAAATTAACTGATTTAAAAAAAGGGAAATTAGCTTGGTAAAACTTTCATCTTGACAAATCAAAGTCTTTTCGCAATTACTTCATTGCCATTCACTATTTATGAATGAAGTTTTGCTCTAGAATTTTCACATTAATTGATGCCAGCCTGAGAAGTCCATAATTTTCTGAATCTTTTTTTTTTTTTACTTTTGAAGATAGGGGTGACATTTCCTCTCCCACTTATGAGTATTTGCAAGTTAGGCAACTGTAGAAGATTTATATGTCAAAAAAACCAAAATTTTTGAAAACCAAAATCCAAGTAAGAAACCTAATTTTCTTCTTTGGGATTCCTGGATTTTTTCATTCTAGCTTCATCACTTTCTGGACAAGAATGTGTTTTTCAATATCACAAGGAAGAAACTGTACTTGGACTCAAATGGAGATGTAACAGCTGACCTAGACATCAGGAGCTTGGTGGTTATTCCCAAAAACCCCTTCATTAGGGAGAAACTGGGAAGTTTTGAAAGGCAGAAACTTACTATCAACGAAACTACTCTATCACGGCTGAGATTACTGAACAAGGTATGGAAAGTACTAGCTTCTTTGTTTTGCAAAATCTTAAGTCCAGACTCATTTCAAGTGGACTGAGACTAATCAGTGTGGATGGCCTACACTGAGAACTGAATGTGGGGAGAAGAACCACATTCACACCAGTTGAATAGTGCAATGGGTAGATAGGAGATCCAAGGGTTTCAGTTCACATGGAATAATCATGATTAAACATACTGTGATTTGAGACAGCACCCTCACTGAAGCACTGAAGCATGAGTTTGACCCAAAGGAAAGGCATCTAAAGTAATGTCAGATAAGGCACTTATAAACAAACAGGGCAAGGCACTTATACAGAAACAAAGAGCAAACCCCACTCTTTTCTAGCACTGATGATATTATCCAGTTGGGTGATCAAACATCTGTGAGAAAACAACCACACTCAAAAAACACCAAGGATCCTATAAGTCAAACAATTTGAAAGGAAAAATAATTTGATTTGATCTTTGGTTTCTAAAAGAAGCTTCATTTGAAGCCCACTTGAACGAAAGGGATCCCTCCAAAGAATGCCATTGGCCTATTTTTTTTAGATTTTTATTGAGTTTCTCTATACTGTTAGCTTCCGCAAATCTTCTCTGGACAAAAGGAGGCTATAAATTTAACTAATAATAGATGTGGGACTGTCTTCCCACACCAATTGGCATCATCTAATTGTAGTCATTGAAGAGAAAGAATCTTTTCTGGACATCTAGCAGGGCCGAAGAAATATCCCTTTCTGAGGCTCATACTCATCTCCCAGTTCCTGCAGCACAGAGGAATGCAGTCAGGTTTAGTCTTAATTATTTTACCAAGATGGCAGTCATATAAATTGGAAAAATAAAATAAAATATTTAAGATTTGTAACCCTAACTTGTATGGAATTTTTATTTTGCATCTTAACTGGAGAATATCAGAAGAGATGGGTAATATAGAATAGAACGGAATGGAATGGAATGGAATAGGATAGGATAGGATAGGATAGGATAGAACCAGAAGGGACCTTGGGGATCTCCTCTTCAAAACCTCCAGTGATGGAACGCCCACAATTTCTGAAGGCAAAGCTCTTCCATTGGTTAATTGTCCTCACTGTTAGGAAGTTTCTCCTTAATTCCAGGTTGCTTCTCTCTTTGATTAGTTTCCAACCATTGTTTCTTGTCCTGCCCTCTGGTGCTTTGGAAAATAGTTTGATGCCCTCTTCTTTGTGGCAGCCCCTCAAATACCATAATACTGCTATCATGTCATCCTTATTTCTTCTTTTCTTTTGACTAGCCAAACTCAAATCCTGCAGCCGTTTTTCATATGTTTTAGTCTCCAGGCCTTTGATCATCTTACTTGCTCTTCTCTGAACTTTTTCCAAAGTCTCAACATCTTTTTTGTAGTATTGTGACCAAAATTGGTTGCAGTATTCCAGGTGTGGTCTTACTAGGGTTTTATAAAGCAGTAGTAATACTTTGTGTGATCTTGATTCTATGCCTCTGTTTATAAACCTAGGATTGTATTAGCTTTTTTGGCTGCTGCTGCACACTTCTGGCTCATATTCAAGTGATCATCCACTAGGACTCCAAGGTCCCTCTCACAGTTACTGTTTTGTGTTATACAATTTCAGAGAGGAGGGCATTTGCAACATTTTATGCAATCTGCAAGGTACTTTTGAAGATTGTATCACTCAGAAGATACTTTCTTAATCACAGATCATTATACTACAAAATTTTAAAACATAGATACTTTCTTAATCACAGATTATTATACTACAATTTTTAAAATATAGAAATTTAAATTTTATTTAATATGAATATTTTAACTTCAGGGATATATTAAGAATGCAGGAATGCATATTAAACCAGCCTTCAGGAGGAACCCACAGGATATTGCTAAATGCATAAATCATTACTTATGTCATTCCTGAAAATTGTTCAAAGTGCAAAAGTATTTCATTCCTGTATACAGCATAGGTGGCACCTTGCTGTATACAGCATAGGTGGCACCTTGCTCAATAGTAGTAACTGTGAGAGGGACCTCGGAGTCCTAGTGGACAGTCACCTAAATATGAGCCAGCAGTGTGCTGCAGCTGCCAAAAAGGCCAACACAGTGCTAGGCTGCATTAACAGAGGGATAGAATCAAGATCACGTGAAGTGTTAATACCACTTTACAATGCCTTGGTAAGGCCACACTTGGAATACTGCATCCAGTTTTGGTCACCGCGANAGAGACTGGACAACCATTTGTCCGAAATGGTATAGGGTTTCCTGCCTGAGCAGGGGGTTGGACTAGATGACCTTCAAGGTCCCTTCCAACTTTACTATTATTATTATTATTATTATTATTATTATTATTATTATTATTATTATTATTATTATTATTATTATTATTATTATTATTATTATTATTATTATTATTATTATATAAATATGGGAAATATGCAGAACCTACAAGTAGCTGTATCACTTATAGGTTTTTGGAATTGGTTAGGTTATAGTCACCTCTGTGAAGCCCTTGGATACTTGGATACTAGAGATACTCACCTGTGTTAGGAAAATGTCCTAACAACTTTTTTTGCCAATCTTTTTCTGCTTAGTCTCTGCCTCGGTCCAGATGTGTGGAAAATTGTCATCCTGGATTTGTCAAACGGAAGCGAGAAGGAGAGCCATATTGTTGTTATGACTGTGTTCCTTGTCCGGAGGGGACCATCTCTACTCAGGAAGGTGGGTAACACTGGAGGAAAGGGGAGTCTTACTGAAATGGATTAATCCAGACTATTTTAATGAAAGACAATGTTAAAAGACACATTGAAACTCAACAGTTTTCTTCCTTATTTTCAAAATGCAAAGTTTCTTATTTAAAAGGAAGAATAGCAAAAACTGAAAGGGGAAAAATAGGTGTGGCAGATGGAGCAAAAATTATTATTGGCAGAGAAAATATCTCTTCTACTTTTTAGTTTAGATGTTTCCTTGCTAGGAGCATCTGAGTTCTTCGAAATGTAAAGAATTGTCTTAGATCCATTGCTTTTTCTCACCTGAACCAAACTTACATTATGTTGTGCCCAAGAAGTGATGCATAAAAAGATGCTGTGTATCACTCAATCAATCAATCCTTATTAAGGTCATCAACCACCATAAGCATAAATATCTTGTTTGAAGGTTCATGGAGGGAGAGCTGTTGGGTTCAACAGAGCGAGAAGAAACAAAACAAAACAAAATAAAACACTTATCATAACATCCAGTAAGAGAAATATGATAAACTAAATGTACAATTATTGGGGATAAAATGGGTTTACTTTTCTCCAATGCTATAATTGTCCATGTTATGGATTGAAAGGTAAAATAGTAATATTCTTTTTAACCCAGTTCAACTGCTGTAGCATCTGTTTAACTACCTTCATGACAAGCCTTCTAAGCCATGATGTTGGGGCTGAGTTCAACCTTGAACTGGAGAGACTTGAACTGCTGAACTGCTTGCAGTCAGCAGTCAACAAAATTAGTCTGCAATACTGCATTCTAATCACTGCGTCACCATGGCTCCTCTGGAGACAATTTCCTTGTGTGTCAAATCACAAGGAGCCAATAAATAATTCTATTCCATTCTATTTAACTCTAGTAATGTAGATTCTGATATGGTTCTCTGTGTTTTACTGGAAATCCTGCAAGTCTTAGGACATTTTATAAATGTTCCTGGTACTGGTTGTTGTTCCAAAAAAATAATTTGTGAAATGTGAAAGGACAGATTATTAAAACAAAAAATCCTTTTGGTTTTCTCAGATACGGAAAAATGCACCAAGTGTCCAGATGATAAATATCCAAATTAGAAGAAAGTCAAATGTATCCCCAAAGTTATAACCTTCCTGTCTTATGAAGAACATCTGGGCATCATCCTAGTATCTTTTGCCCTACTCTTGCTTTTAACTACAAGCTTTGTTTTAATCATATTCATTAAATACAAAGAAACTCCCATTGTCAAAGCCAATAACAGGGACCTCTCTTATATCGTTGTGGTCTCCCTCCTGCTTTGCTTCTTGTCTTCTTTTCTTTTCATTGGTCAACCAAGGAAAGCCACCTGCCTTCTCCGACAAACAGTGTTCAGCATCGTCTTCTCAGTTGCCATTTCTTCTCTCTTGGCCAAAACCATCACAGTGGTGCTGGCTTTCCTGGCCACAAAACCAGGAAACCGAGTGAAGAGATGGTTGGGGAAGAGCTTGGCCAACTCCATCATCCTTTCTTGTTCTGCTGTCCAAATTATCATCTGCACCATCTGGCTTGGACTTTCTCTCCCTTTCCCTGACTCTGACCTCCACTCCCAGTCTGGAGTGATCATCTTGCAATGCAATGAAGGCTATGTTGTCATGTTCTACATCAGCCTTAGCTACATGGGCTTTCTGGCTGCCATCTGTTTTACAGTGGCTTTCCTGGCCAGGAATCTTCCTGGGGCCTTCAACGAAGCCAAGCTGATTACCTTCAGCATGCTGGTCTTCTGCAGTGTCTGGGTGACTTTTGTGCCCACCTACCTGAGCACCAAAGGGAAATACATGGTAGCTGTTCAGCTCTTCTCCATCTTAGCCTCCAGTGCTAGTCTTCTGGGCTGCATCTTCATCCCTAAGTGTTACATTATCATTCTCAGGCCAGAATTGAACAAAAGGAGCAGGTTATAGCCAGAATGAATGTAAAAACATAACATCATTATGATATTGTAAAGAATTGTAAAAGTTCCTTGTATTTGAATGAAAATATTAATTATGTCTACTTATATAGTATGCAGGAGTTAAAGCAGATCAAATGTATATGTTTCAAAATCGGAAATGGTTGAATGACTGGAATCTTTTTATTATCTTCTCTTTTAACACAATAAATCTTGCTAAAGAGAATTTTGTGAAAATCATTCAGAGAAATTTAGAGTACAGAAACTGCCAGTGACCACAACATCTTTTAAGGAATAATTTGAGCAATTATTCCCCTTGACATTTATTTATTTATTTATTTATTAATTGCATTTATATCCCGCCCTTCTCCTTTCGGACTCAGGGCGGCTGACAAATGATAAAAAACTAACATACATAATATTACACCTAATTAAAATTTAATTAAAACGAAATATTTGAGAATGTCCAATTAAAAGTAATTAAAACCCCTATAAAATCCCCTAGGCCAGTCCCGCTTGCTGGAACAACCACGTCTTGAGGGCGCGGCGGAAGGAAGGGAGATCAGGAATCACCCTGATCTCTGGGGGCAGTTCGTTCCAGAGGGNGTTCAAGGAAGGCTTCTTAAGAAGGGGCCTCACCACCGCCTCTTTAAGGGCCGTGGGAAAGGTACCCTCCCCCAAAGAAGCGTTGATAATTCCCTGAAGCCAGGCTCGTGTACCCTCCCGGGCCGCCAGTACCAGCCAGGAGGGGCACGGATCCAGCAAACATGTGGCTGCACTCAGTCTCCCCAGGACGCTGTCCACGACATTGACTAACACTGTATGTATATGTGAGAAACTGTATGTGAAAATAGGCAAGATGGAAGCAGTTGGGAGCCTGTAGCAGAAGCCTTAAAAGCTGTTCATTTTAAGGGGATGAGGAAGGGTAGGAACTTTGGAGTGATAGGAACATAATCCCGTGACAGGTATTCTGTTTTCCAATCGCACATATTTGTGATCAATTGCCAATTAATCTTAAGTTTCAGAATGGTTTTTAATTGCAAATTGGATCCTTTTGGAAATTCCACTTTAAGGTGATAAGTTCTGCTGGATCAGACAAGGGTCCATCTGAGATTCACAGTGACCACCCAGATGTCTCTGATGTGGCTACAAGCAGAAGATAGAGACATATTGCTTTCTCCAATATGGAATGGGTGTTTTCACCCAATTTTACTTTTCTCCATCACACCATGCAGTATGGGACACTCAGCCATCTCCCAATCTAGTGATCCCTGATTCTGGTATTCCACATTAATTATAGGTTTATCAGCTAACCCTGCATTTGAGAACATTTTCCCTAGTTTCACACATTGAAACTGTAAGTACAGTGTGTCTTGGGATGATGCGTCCTGCAACACATGGACTTTCTCAATCATTCGAATGATTTGGACAAGACAAGATGCAGGACAGATGACCTTCTAAGTTGGAATGTCATGATGTTGCTGTCAGGCTCCAAAAACCAAGAAAGACATGTGATTCTTTTAGACAGGTTTTTTATTGTTCTTCACATATAGAGGAAAAGATCTTGCCAAACTAAAATGAACCATTTGTTTAGTAGTACATATAGTCTGTGAATTATTAGCACATAATCCTCTTTATCCTCTTTCTCTCACACAAACTGTA
>NW_015388379.1:219248-229611 GCF_001527695.2 Protobothrops mucrosquamatus
GTGCTCTCTGGAGACAAGATCCCACATTGAAGGACAGTAGGGGACATTATCTGGGTGTTGAACTATCTCCCTCAGGCATCACTCTATGGACATGTCCTGACAGAAAGGATCAAAACCACTGTAGAACAGTGCTCCCAGGGGTGGATTTGTGATTTTTCACTAAGATACTAAGATTCTGCAGCTGATCCTTTACAACATGGAGTCCTGAAAGGAGTTCAGGATCCCAAGAGGAGAAATTTCTTCTCACTATAATTTTCACAATTCTGATGTTTAAGACCTCATCTGCTACTTCTTGCCTTTGATGTAAATATCAGACTGAAGAATGATGAAAAGGATCTTGCACCAGAAAAGGATAAATGCCACAATTCATGCTCTGTGTAGCACAAGTTTGGGGATAGGCAGAGATTGTGCTCTTAAATATACTTTTCTCTCCTTTCCAAGTGAAGATTGGTTTGTCTCTTTCTGAATTGTCTGAATTGTGCTTTGACTTCTTCTAACTCTTCTTGTTGTTCATGTTTAGAAACAGGAAGGGGATTGATCCAGCCCTCTAAATTATGGATCTTCTGCTTCTGATGCTGCTGGTAACTCAGGGAGTTTCTGTGAACCTTAGAATGAAATGTCCATTGAATTTTGAGAATCGAGATGGGGAAAAACCATGGAACTATTACAAGCCAGGAGACCATTTCATTGGTATAGTCACCACTGAAACAACATCATCACCTAGAACGTTGCCTTTCAACAAGGCTCCTTCTAGTCAATCTCGCTCGTACGTTATTTGATGTGATGGAGTTACATTCCCTTCATTTGCAGTTCTAACACTCTTCTTTTCTTTTGATTTCACTTATTCCTTACTGATATTGCAAGTCTAATTTCTTGAATCATTCTGATTTCCATGGCTTTCCTCTTTTGTCTTCTGTTGTGGAAGAGACTCAAATCAGAACATGAGGCAAATAAAACCTGAAACAAATCCAGATTATTTATCCATTCTCATTCAATACTGACATCATCACTTGAATACTAAGTTTGGTTGAAAGAGTTGCAGATTCTTCTGCAGATCTCAATTTCATATTTATATAACCATTCATTGATATTGTATTCAATATCTGATCCTTAAAGGAATACAGGATAACTTTTTTACAATTCTTTTCTGGGTCACTTATGAAACAACCTCTTCATTATATGGTGGCTCTACCTCAGTGATTGAATGATTTTGAGTACAGGTTCAGGGTAGATAAATATTAGGACTGGTAGAAACAATGATGTATTTGTGATTCTTAACTATGGTGGATGACTATCTTCATCCCATTTTCTCAATGCTCATAAAAATTATTTGCTGATGGGTGGCTATCATTTCCCTTGGGCTTTCAATATATTGGCTTAAGACACAGTACACTTGTGGAGGCAAAGATGATTAAATTGAAAATTAATTTTATTGTTTCTCTTGATGATGATGGTAATAACATGTACATATTTTACAGTACAGGACATTATTTTAAACTGCTAATCATGGTTTTCGCCATTCAAATGGTCAATGAGAATCTCCAGCTCCTTCCCAATCTCACACTTGGTTACAACATGCATGACAACTATGTTAGCACCCTTGCTACGTCTGATGCCCTACTGGATATGCTTTCTACTGGACAACCCAATGTTCCCAACTACAGCTGTGGAAGGAAAGAAAACCTTTTGGCTCTTCTTGATGCAGCTAAGAGGGAAACCTCCATTCAGATGTCAACATTAGTAGCCACCTACAAAGTCCCACAGGTTTGTCTGTGTGTGTTTCTCTATCTGGTAAAGTGAGTGGGGAGCTGGTGGGTGAGTGATAAATCCAACCATATTTTGTCTATGTAATTTAAGAGCTGCTTTTCACCAAGGCCTTTATTGGTGTCATAACTATGGATTGGGGCACACTGTGAGAAGGGGGGGAAGCAGACATATCCTCTCATGACATCGTCCCCATTGCTTTGGAGGCTTCTGCTGCACACTTTTGAAAGTGAGGAAAAGCTTTGTGTCTAATCTTCTGACTACTGGTTGGCATTAATAGATGCATTCTGCTAGCCTTCTGCCTCTCTGTCCTACTTAGAGGCTGTTGCAGTTCTGTATTCAGTTCTGTATGTAGTAGACAAGTCATATTTTTTTCTGGGGCTACTGAGTCTTTTGGCTTACCTAGGGTGTTTTGGAGGACTTTTGTTGGTTTCTCTGCTACAGTGATACCATGTGGTTGTAATAGTTTGAGGATTCTGAGATGTTTTGTAGAACAAACAACATTTTAATTAAACATATCTTGGATTGTACAACTGACCAATTGTATCAGGAGCTTTGGTCTCCCTGTCTTTTGCACAACTGGAGAATGAGCTAAAGAGATTGCTGTACAAAGTATCCAGAATATCAAAATAGAGAAAGATATAGCCACCCTTATTAAGGTTGGAACATTGAAATGGATGAGCCACTACAAATGGACCTTCCAAATTGTCAAGTATTTCAATGCAAAAATAGGTTGGATGGTATTTATTCAAACAAGACATGAGCAAATGGACACAATGGTTAGTTAGTAAGATTTAACCAAGTCCCTGTTACAGAACATGCTTATATTTGCAGAGCTCCAGAGCTAAAATAAATAACATTCTTCTTTATTCTTCAATTGTATAAGGAAGAGAGAAATAAGTATCTTGGACTGCACAATAGACCAATGTTCTATTATGATCTTTACATTAAAATAAAACTCACATTTCCTACGTAGTCAGATTTCAAAAACGTATAATAGAAGCATTTATTTGAACAAAACAGTTCAGTTGAAATCTGCATATGTAGGTTGATGATATGATGACGATGTTATCCATTCAGTTGTGTCCATCTCTTGGTGATTCTATGGGACAGGTCTCTCCACATCTTCTGATCTCGCACTGCTTCCTTAAGCTGTTCAATGCTTTGGCTGGTGTCAGCTTTGAGGGTGTTTAGCCTTCATGTTCCTTGGCAGCCTGGTTTCCTTTTACTGCTGACATGATACAGAAATATGATTTGCATTCTTTATATTTATTCTTTTTAACTTAAGTTGTTTTTTCTTTTACTTTTATGTATAGTTAATGTTCAATGATTTACATCCTGTATCTTGATATGGTTTAGTGCGTAATTAATAACGTACCATTCTAAAATGTTCATGAGTAGCAATTGGGATTTATTAAAATATAGTATTTTGAACTATCTTTGATGCCAATTATAGCATAGCTTTCTTCATTGCTTTCTCAGATCAGTGATGCGATTGTTTCAGAGACTCTGAATGATAAAAATCAATTCCCTTTTTTCCACCGGATCCTCCCCCAAAAAGGGATCACATATCCAGCAATTGTCCAAGTTCTCCTCCATTTTAAATGGACCTTGATTGGGCTCTTTACTTCAGATACAGAAGAGGGAGAGAAGTTCATGAGGACTTTTACTCCTATGCTTGTCAGGAATGGAATTTGTGTTGTTATATCACGACGATTTTCAGTGATTGGACATACAGCACCCCTCATGGATGCCATCTCTAAGTGGAGACAAGTCAATGTCTTTGTGAACTACATAGAAACTGTTAACGTTTGGGACAGAATTCATACTTTGCAGTTAACATTTGAAGGTGTGCCAGGACCTATTGAAGGGAAAGTCTGGATCGTGGAAAGCATCGAGTATTTGGTATCAGGACGGGAGAGCCTCTACAAATATGTCCATAGTATTTCGAGCTTTGCTTTTCAGGAAAAAACAAGGCCACAAGATTACGCTTCTGAATCCAATCTATTTGTGGAACATAAATTTGCAGATCAGTCTTTTCACTGTTCTTATTCAAAGCACATTTTTTCAGTCAAAGGTCAAAAAAGATGCACCCAGAAAGCACCACTGGAGCCTGGAGAGGAAAGGAGGAGTATATGGATCCCATTTCACCTCCATTTACACAGTGTTATTAGGACTCTGGCTTACGCCTTGAAAGATGCATATTCTTCCAGATCCAGGCAGAGAAGCAAGAAGGGCGAAGAAAGGTTGGGGCCCCCAAGGCTGCAGCCATGGCAGGTAAGGAGTCCCTACCAGGATGAATGAAACTCCAAAGGAGAGGGAGAGGAAACTTCTATAATAATAATAAAGTTGGAAGGGACCTTGGAGGTCATCGAGTCCAACCCCCTGCTCAGGCAAGAATCCCTATACCATTTTGGACAAATGGCTGTCCAGTCTCTTCTTAAAAACTTCCAGTGTTGGAGAATTCACTGCTTCTGGAGGCAGGTTGTTCCACTGGTTAATTGTTCTAACTGTCAGGAAGTTTCTCCTTAGTTCTAGGTTGCTTCTCTCCTTGATTAGTTTCCACCCATTGCTTCTTGTCCTGCCTTCAGGTGCCTTGGAAAATAGCTTGACTCCCTCTTCTTTGTGGCAGCCTATGAGATATTGGAACACTGCTATCATGTCCCCCCTCATTCTTGATTGATTGAACTTTTTTTTTTAGTCCTGCAAACTTCTTTTTCTTCTGGGACTGCACAGGGCAGTGAAGGAAATGGTGGAGTAGCTGGAAAGAAGGTTAGAAAAGAAATGGTTTGGAAAGTGAGGGCATCTGGGTGGTGGTGGGTGGGGCAAGATCTCCAACTCTGTGGCAGCAGAGAAATGCTTTCCAGCTCCGGCACTCTACCTGCTGCTTCGGTGGCTGTGTGGGCAGAGCTGTGAAGAGGGCTTGGAAGGGAAGTGAAAGGGAAGAGGGTGGGTGGGCAGGTGAGGGGGGAATCTGCTGAAGCTGTCCGGAGAAGATGAAAAGCAGCCCCTACCTTGCTTGGCGCCAACAGTTCAGAGAAGCCACTTCTGAGCTGGCTGGCTGGCCGTCCGACAGCTGAGGAGGTGCTGCATTGAGTCGTGCCCAGGAAAATGAGAGCATACAAGGCTGGGATGGGGGGGGGAGGGAAACCAGCCATGCTGGGATGCCTCTGGCCATGTGGGACCTCAGCGAGTTAGTGGACAGCTGGTTGAAGAGAGGGATGGTTACGGTTCTGCCTGCTTTATTATGTGGCAGGCTATTAACAGGCAGCCCTTTCATTAACAATAAAAAATAGGGTTTTTTTTAACGAAATGGAGTAGGCTGCCTGTTAATAGCCTGCCCCATAATAAAGCAGGCAGACCCCCAAACATCCCTCTCTTCAACCGCCCACCCACTAACTTTGGTTCCATAGGAAGAAGGCAGGTATCAAATGGCGACTTATTATTTTTTCTCCAACCGCCTGTATCCGGTGTGAGAACTGATAGCTTTCAGGGAGACTATGTGGTCAAGGAAGGTACCACTTGTAATAAAAAACATAAGAGGCGCTGTTCTGCATCATGGCAAACTGGCCACAGAGCCCCATCAGCACGGATGGAGATGGCCCCAGGATGGCCAGAAGGGAGCCCTCAACTGGCCCAGCTCCTGTCTGCTTGGTGGTCTGACGGGGGCAGCAGCTGCTGCTGCTGCTCTGAGCCCCTCGACTCTCCAGCCATGCAGGGAAGCAGGAGGAGGCAGTGGCGGGGATCCCTGGCAGCAGCTCTGGAAGTGAAGCTGTGCTGGTGGGGGTGGCAGTGGGGGAAGGCAGGCTCTGGTATCCACCAACCCCTCGCCATTGCCGCTTCACATTGTCCTGCGTGCGCCCTCGGTCCCTTGCAGATGCTGTGCTGTGGAAGGGAGATGGCATGCTGCCAGCTGGGCCTGGCAATGCAGGGATCGCTGCCACCTCCTTCTGCTTCCCTGCATGGCCGGCAGATAATGTGCTGCAGCACTTGGGCAACGCTCGGGGCTGGGCAGGAGGAGGTGGCAGCGGCGATCCCTGCATTGCCAGGCCCAGCTGACAGCATGCCATCTCCCTTCCACAGTACAGCATCTGCAAGGGACCGAGGGCGCACGCAGGACAATGTGAAGTGGCAATGACAGTATGCCGCCTCCCTTCTGCAGTGCAGCATCTGCCAGGACAGCGGTGGCAAGGGACTGGGGGCATGCACGGGATGATGTGGAGCAGCAGCGGTGAGAGATGGGTGCATGGCAGAGCCTGCCTTCTCTCACTGCCACCCCCACCAGCATGAAGATGAGTGGCACAGCTTCGCTTCTGGAGCTGCTACTGGCTGGGCCTGGTGATGCAGGGTTCATTGCTGTCACCTCTTCCTGCTTCCCTGCATGGCTGGCTGGTTGAGGGGCTCGGAGCACAGGAGCAGCAGCCATCGCCATCCCGGGGCCATCTCCGCCTGTGCCGATAGGGCTGCGCAGCAGAAGGGAGATGGCAGCTTCTTTGATTTCCCTCCCTGCCGGCCGCTTCCCCTCCAGCCCCCTTTTACACAATTCTACATGACTGCGGTGTGGATATAAAGGTCAGATGGTGGGGGCACTGCTTTCCTCTGGCCCTCCTGCCCCTCCTAACAGACCCCCTCACCTTCCCCCAACCAGGACCTGCTGACCCCCACCCTCCTGCATCCATCCCATTCCAAGACTCCTGCAGCTCCCCCAACTGTACCCTCCTGCCCCCCCAGCTGGGACCTCCAGCCATTCCACAACTGGGAGCCCCCCCTGCTGGGTCCTCCTGCCCCCACCCCAGCCAACCCCCCAAGCAGCTCACTTTGACCAAGGCAGAGGGAAGGTGAGGCCCAGAACTGGTTGTTAAATTATTTGAAACCCACCACTGACTGGAGGTGGTTGATGGATTACTCTTCCACTGTGCATTTTGCTCCTTTCCTGTTCATCCTTTTAATTGTAATTTTTATTGTGATTAGAAACATTGAATATTTATGGTTTATTGCCTTTAATGTTATATGATGCCTAGAGTCACCTCGAGGAGAGTTGGGTGAGAAACAAATCAAATGAATAAGAAAGAAAGAAAGAAAGAAAGAAAGAGAAAGAAAGAAAGAACTATGACTCATATATGACTCATATATTGATGTCAAAACTGCTAATTTTAAAACAATGCATACATTTTAAAATAAATTGCTGTATGTAGGATATTATGAGTAATGTAGAATTTTACATTCATCAGTTTGAAGGACACTGTGAGGTCATATAGCTCAATATTCTCTCTGCCAGAATCCAAATTAATGTGTCTCTGAACACAGAACACAGAATATAGAATAAGAGAGTTATTATATAGGGACCTTGTAAGTCTTCTAGTCTAACATCCCGCTCGAGCAACAGACCCTATATCATTTCAGACAAATGGTTGTCCAGTCTTTTTAAAAGTCTTCAGTGATGGAGCACCCTCAGCTTCTGAAGGCACGCTATTCCATTGGCTGATTGCTCTCACCGTTACGAAATTTCTCCTTAGTTCTAGGTTGCTTCTCTCCTTGGTTAGTTTCCATCCATTGATTCTTCTCCTGCCTTCTGGTGCTTTGGATGCCTTCTCAGTTGTTTCATTAAGACAATCAATGATGGGGAGACTGACAATTCCTGGTTCACTGGCTTGGCTCTAAAATCCTTTTAGGATTTTTCCTCTTATTCATCCACAATCTCTTCTATTGTAACTCAGTTTATTTTTTTCATTTATGGTGCTCTCGGATAACAATGAACAAATCTTAAGCTTCTGTGTAACATAATTTAGTAACTCTTTCACCAACCAAGAAATTTTGTAACTGTGAGAGGGATCTTCAAGTCCTAGTGGACAATCACTTAAATATGAACCAGCAGTGTGTGGCAGCAGCAAAAAAAACCCAACACAATTCTAGGTTGTATTAACAGAGGGATAGAATCCATATAATGAGAAGTATTACTACCATTTTATAAATCCTTAGTAAGACCAAACCTGAAGTGCTGCATCCAGTTTTGGTCACCAGATTATATAAAAAAATATGTACAGACTTTGCAGAAAAGAGCAACAAAGATAAGGGGACTGGAGGCTAAAACATATGAATAACAATTGCAGGAACTGGGTATGTTTACTTTAATAAAAAGAAGGACTAGGGGAGACATGATAGCAGTGTTCCAATATTTGAGCACTGCCACAAAGAAGAGAGGGTCAAACTATTTTCCAAAGCACCAAAGGCAAGAAAAGGAACAATGGATGGAAACTAACCAAGGAGAGATGCAACCTAGAACTAAGAAGAAATTATCTGACAATGAGAACAATGAACCAGTGGAAGAACTTGCCTGCAGAAGTTGTAGATGCTTCATCACTGGAGATTTTTAAGAAGAGATTAGACAGCCGTTTGTCCACAATGGTACAGGGTCTCCTGCTTGAGCAGGGGGTTGGACTAGAAGACTTTCAAGGTCACTTCCAACTCTGTCATTCTGTATGTGATGTATACTTGCTTAATAATAATAATAATAAAGTTGGAAGGGACCTTGGATGTCATCTAGTTGCTCTTCTTGTTGTCTTTCCTCAAGGTTAAGAGCAGCTCTTTTGATTTCTTCTTTGGCTTCCTTGCCCTTTCCTAAAGCTGATCCAGGTTTTGTGCAATGTCTTCTCCAAGGGTGGAGCCTGCAGGAGGACCTAATACTTGAGTAGGAGTCTCTTTCATTCACTTCCTGAGATTTTTATGAGTGTATTTCCTTCTTTCCATTAGCATCAAATTGCTGACTCACATTCAGCTTGCAATCAGCTACTATTTTGAGATTAATCTCACAAATATTCCTACCAAATTTAGTATCCCTCATCCTTCTTTTTTTGCATCTCATTTTACTTCTTTCAAGTGTAGAACTTTGGATTAATCTCTCTCTTACATTCCATTTGGTTGTGGGCTTTTTTTCCAGATCATTTTGGTAAACCTTTAAAATATAGTATCAGAAAAAAATACAAATGTGTTGGGGGGAGATTTGTACTATTAGACTTGCAAGATATTTTTACAATAATGTAGAATGTGGTCTACTTGGGAGAAGATTAGCCTAGCAACTTTCTTCTTGAGAACTCCAGGCTTTCTTGTTGTTTCCCAAGGCATTTATGAATAATCTCATTGTTTGTTTCTTTGTTCAATTTATTTTTGATGTGTTCTACAATCTTCACTTTAATAGACAAATTTTGTCAATTATATTTTGTCAATACATATTTTTTTCAACATATGATTGATCAATTTATCTGAGCATTTTTCACTTTTGAAGAAAGTGGTAACACTTCTTTTTCCAATTCAAAGTTTCAAATGGGATAAGAAACCAGGTTTTCTGCTTTTAAAATTCCTGGATGTTTATGTTCTAGTTCCATCCATTTCTGGAGAAGAATGAGTTTTGCAATATTTCCCATCGGAAATTGTACTTGGACCAAAATGGAGATGTAGCAGCAGATCTGAACGTCATAAACTGGGTGCTTATTCCCTTGTTGGATCCGGTCGATGAACAACTGGGGAGTTTTGAAAGGCAGAGATTTACATTCAATAAAGATACTCTGTCATTGCTAGAGTTTCTCAACAAGGTGGGAGAGATATTGGTGTCCATTCTCCAAAATCTGAGCACCCATTTCAAGTTGGCTTAGCTTAATCAACAAGGTGGTTGATTTTCACTGAAAATTGAATGTGGAGAGTAGAAATCTCACAGGTTTTTTTTTATACTGCTTGGAAGGCAGGTATCCTTTACATGCTAAAATATGGGATATTGTTTTAAGCTGATTCTGCACTGTCCAAAATAAGGACACAAATCATGCCGCTTTTGTGCATCCTATACAATCTGGTATTTCCATAAAACTAATGAGAAAGGCTCTCAAATGCTGTGCCTCAGATAGACGGCGTGGAGTCACTCTTCGTGAAGTGGGGGCAAGGGGTGCAAGTGGGCTTGTTGATTATATACCTGGCTCCCTGCTATGTATCAACAGCCCTGCCTGAGCTGGCTGACGTGATAGCCGGGGTGGCGGTGGGGACCCCCAGACTTATGGTCTTGGGGGATTTCAACCTGCCATCAGTGGGCGAGACGTCGGTGGCAGCTCAGGAGTTCTTGGCTTCCATGACGGCCTTGGACTTGACCCAACTAATTTATGCCCCCACCCACACGGGTGGACACACACTGGATCTAATTTTTGTCTCTGGCCAGTGGCAGAATGATCTGACAGTAGGGGAAATAGTTGTTGAGCACTTGTCATGGTCAGACCATTCGCTCCTAAGGATGGACTTCCGGACTGCGCCCCCTCGCCGCAGGGAGACGGAACCGCCTAGATGGTTCCGTTCCAGGCGACTGATGGACCCTGAAAGGTTCCTGACGGAGCTTGGGCCATATCCGGAGGATCTGGTCCACGACTCGGCGGAAAACCAGGCGGCGGCCTGGGAGACAACTGCCGCCGCTGCATTGGACCGAGTCATGCCTTTGCGGCCTCTGACCCGACGTAGATCTCGACTGGCCCCCTGGTTTACCGGGGAGCTGAGAGAGATGAAACGTCGGAAAAGACGCCTAGAGAGCAGTTGGAGGGCCAGCCGAACCGAATCCGATCGAACA
>NW_015388379.1:230939-232313 GCF_001527695.2 Protobothrops mucrosquamatus
CTGCCACAGATTCCCTCCCATAGACCGGTACGCTCCCACAGAGTGGGTCTCCTCAGGGTGCCGTCGGCCAAGCAATGTCGGCTGGCGACCCCCAGGGGGAGGGCCTTCTCTGTGGGTGCCCCTGCCCTCTGGAACGAACTACCCCCCGAGATCCGGATGATTCCGGATCTCCTTACTTTCCGCCGCGCCCTCAAGACATAGCTTTTCCAACAAGCGGGCCTGGCCTAGGGAGGATTTTAAATTGGGTTTCTTAGAAATTTTAATTATCACAACTCTAAAATATTGGTCTTAATTTGGTTTTATTCGGTGGGGTTTGTAGGTTTGTTTTTGTTTTTAAAAAAATGTTGTGAGCCGCCCTGAGTCCTTCGGGAGAAGGGCGGGATACAAATTGAAATAATAAATAAATAATAATAAATAAATAATAAATAATAAATAATGATTGTGGTACCAATATATTCAATTTTGCTTGTTCCTTGTTTTAAAATAGCCAAGGAGAAGGCGATTCTGTTAAATAGTTCCCAAGCTTAGGTTTTGACTGACTCAAATGAATTTGAAACAAAATACCCCCTAACATTCAGATTGTCTTGGCTAGGGACTGTGTCCCTTGAAAGGGAAGGTCCACAGTCAGCAATGTTTTTAAGCAGGCCACATGTGGCCAGAATTATCCATGGTTCCCTTTCACCCCACTGGGATAGAGCAATAAACCTCCTAGTCATTGAGAGGGAGGTCCAAGGCTGTTTATGTTCATTTGAAATCATAACAATTGGTTTGATGTGAGATAATGCCCTGGACCCCAGAAAACTAGAACACTGAAACATGACTTTGATCTAAAGAAGCATTAGCCCCCTCGTAATATTGGAAGTAGTAAGGAATAATTTGAATGGAAATGTTACTTAGACTTGGGGTTTGGCTTGTAGGAGGGCATTTCACCTGATAACCCTTGAATGATATTGTTTATCATGATTGTTTCCTACATTAAGTCTTGCTGAGCAGAAATGAGGCTCCAAATTTACCTAATAATAAATGTGGGTCTGTCTTTCTATGCAAGTTAGTATCTAACTGTAGTTCTTCAACACAAAGGAACTTTTCTTAGATATCTAGCTGGGCCTTAGAAATAACTTTTTCTAACCAAGAGCTTATACTCATGTTCATCTCCTGCAAGCAAGAGTTGCTTGACATTTGAGGGACATGTTCTCATGACCTTACCTCTATGTCATCTAACTACAGTTTAGACACTAGGCACTTGTTTGTACTATCATATAACTAAGATGGCAGCCATATCAGTTAAAGAAAGATATACAAATAAGCAAAGTCCTCTCTATCTTTAAGGTTGACACCTCTAATTGGTAAGGACCTTTTCCTATGTATCTTAAC
>NW_015388380.1:0-4541 GCF_001527695.2 Protobothrops mucrosquamatus
CTCTGATCCACTAATTTTGTCACTTGGTCAAAGAATGCAATAAGGTTTGTCTGGCATGATCTGTTTTTGACAAACCCATGTTGGCTTTTAGTAATGACTTTGTTTGCCTCTAGGTGTTCGCTGATTCGTTGTTTGATTATCTTTTCCAGAATCTTCCCAGGTATTGAGGTCAGGCTGATAGGTCTGTAATTTCCTGGATACATTTTTTTCCCCTTTTTTGAAGATGGGAACTACATCAGCTCTTTTCCAGTCCTCTGGTAGTTCCCCAGTGCTCCAAGATCTTTGAAAAATATAGTTCAGTGGTTCTGAGATCACATCTGCCAGTTCCTTGAGAACCTTGGGGTGTAATCCATCTGGTCCTGGTGATTTGGACTCGTCTAGGCTGGACAGGTGCTCACTTATCATTTTCTTGCCTATCTTAACTTGTGTTTCTATACTGTTTTTTATGGCACTATTTTTGATAGGTTGTTCTGTTTTTTCCCTTTGTGTAAAGACAGATGCAAAAAACGAGTTAAATAGTTCTGCTTTCTCCCTGTTGCTTGTCACCTTCTTGCCACTTTCCCCCACTAATGGACCAATAGTTTCCTTAACTTTTTTCTTGTTTTTTTTACATGTTGAAAGAAGCTTTTTTTGTTACTTTTGACTTTGGTCACAAGCCTTAGTTCATTTTGAGCCTTAGCTTTCCTCACTTCATCTTTGCAGGCTTGGACTATTTGCTGATATTCTGATTTAGTTATGTGCCCCTCTTTCCACTTTCTATACTTGTCCTTTTTATCTTTCAATTTGTCAGAGAGTTCTTTATGCAGCCATGCTGGTTTCTTTTGAGAGCTGTTATTTTTCCTCTTTGTTGGTATTGAGGTAGACTGGGCTTCTATTATCTTGCTTTTCAAAAATTCCCAAGCTTCTTGTGTTGTTTTCCCCTGGAGGATTCTCATCCATGGAATCCTTCCCAAGCCCTCTCTAAGTTTATTGAAATTAGCTCTCTTGAAATCCAAGACTCTAGTTTGACTATGTTCTATTGCTTGTGCTTCCATAATGTTGAATTCCAATATTGCATGATCACTACCTCCCAAGGTTCCTGTGGCTTCAACACCTTCTATCATTTCATCTCTGTTAGTGAGAATTAGATCCAAAATGGCTAATCCCCTAGTTCCCTTCTCTACTTTTTGGAAGACAAAGTTGTCTGCTAGGTTTGTCAGGTATCTGTTTGATCTTCTACTTGGTGCAGAGTTTGTCTCCCAGTTGATGTCAGGGTAATTAAAGTCCCCCATTACTATGGTGATGTGCTTCCTACATACCTTATTTAGCTGACTAGCAAAAAGTTCATCTATTTCCTGTGTTTGGTTGGGTGGCCTATAGTATACACCTATGGCAATGTCATTTTTTCTCCCTTTTATATTGACCCAAATGCATTCAAGACAGTTTTCGTCATTGTTGTGCTCTATTTCTGTGGAGATGTAGTTATTTCTTATATAGAGAGCAACTCCACCTCCTCTTTTATTNGTCCTTTATGACCGACCCTGTGTTTACTTTCTACATAACCTGAGTGGTGCCTGAGTTCCCCTATTGTCTTACCACCTATTTGGTTAGTGCACTTTGTGTGGCACTCGTTATTAAAAGCTTGATTTTGCTTGACAGCAAGGTTGGTATTTTTGTCCACACACATATCTATGTTACATGCACTGATAGCCCTATTGTTTTTAGAATGCCGGGGACAGGGATGCTCTGTATCGATTAACTCACTGTCCCCGCTGTTTAGTTTAAATATTCCTCCAGAAAATCTGTGAATTTATAGCCGAGTAATTCAGTCCCTTTCTTTGATGGATGCAAACCATCTCTTTTGTACATTTTTTCATGGGACCAACTACTGACATCATGACTATTATATCCAAAGCCTTCCCCTTTACACCACTCCTTTAGCCACATATTGAATTGTGCTATACGCTGGCCTTTTCCATTTTGCTCTTTATACACTGGTATAACCTCTGAAAAAGTTAGCCTACAGCCTATTTTCCTAAGTTCCTGCCCCAAGCTCTGGAAATCGTTCTGCACAGAGAGTACATCTTTTTGGGACAGATCGTTAGTACCAAGATGTACAATAGCCTCCACATCACAGTCCTTGCTGGTATTCTTAATTATTTTAGAAATACGCCTCTTGTCCCTACTGGCAGTAGCCCCTGGGAGACATCTGACCTCTTTTGAAACCTCTGTGTCCTTTCCTAAATTTACATCCCTTATAATAGAATCACCAACCAGAAGGTGGCTTCTCTTTTTGGATGCCTTTCTGTTCTTGCATGACTGGTGTGTAATACCTGATTCGCACTTCTCCCTGTCGGAAACAAGTTCTTCATCTCGGTCCACGATACCCTGCTTATTTGAGTTATCATCACAAATACTTTTACCTGTCTCCTTAATGTCCCTATTAAGGTCAGCAAGGGTGTTGTATCTGTTGTGCAGGGACACAGCGAAAGCTTTGTTTTTATGGTTCACAGCTCTCACCCTGCCAGATCCCACGGTTGTCCACACGGCCCTTCTCATGCAGGATCTTTGTGGTAGAGGGGGCTGATAGCGCGGAGGCTCAATAGAGTAGAAGGGCTGAACTGGAGACCTAATTTCTGCCTGAAGAGCACAGATTACAGACCCTAGATAGATAATCTGTCCTTGTAGACTAGTGATTTGTTTACAGATAGGACAGTTTCCAAGTTTGAAGAAGGTACTGCGAAAAACAGCTGCAAAGCAAGTGTTGCACTGTACTAAGCCAGACATTCTTAGATACAAGGAATCTCAGACACACTTGAGGTGTGTGAGGAAGTTGTCCTAGGGAGCCATTGGATCACCCCTCTCACTTGTCATTGCAAACCTCTACATGGAACACTTTGAAACCCAAGCTCTAGAAAAATCTGATCACAAACCCAAACTCTGGCTCAGGCACGTAGACGACACCTTCATAATCTGGCCACATGGGAAAGAAAAACTGGACAACTTCCTCACACACCTCAACAGCCTACACCCCAAAATACAGTTCACCATGGAAACAGAAGCTAACAACCAACTTTCCTTTCTGGATGTCCTAGTCTACAAGAAATCCAATGGCTCCCTAGGACACACCATCTACCAGAAGAAAACACACACAAACCGCTATCTGCACGCACTCTCACACCACCACCCAGCACAGATCAACTCTGTAGCCAAGACACTCATCTCCAGAACAAAACGCTTAGCTGATGAACAACACCTAAAAACCGAACTACACACTCTCACTAACGTACTAACATCCAACGGATTCCAAAGAAATAAGATTACCAACCTAATCCAAAAAGAAACCCTCACTAAAATCCAAGACAGAGAACAAGAAAACGGCAAAGCCCTCCTCCCATACATAAAAGGCACCACAGACAGAATCAGCAAGATCCTCCACAAACACATCAAGACAGCGTTCTGCACAAACCGAAAAATATCCACCATCCTAAGAAACCCCAAAGACAAAATTGAGTTAGAAAATCAAGGAGTATATGAAATCCCATGCACCGCCTGCCCCACCACATACATCGGACAAACCAACAGAAGAATAAATGCACGCATTGAAGAACACAAGAACTCAGTCAGAAAAGAGGAAACAACTTCTTCCCTGGTCCAACACCTTAAAGCCACAGGACATAAAATTGACTTTAAAAAGACCAGAACTATCGCCAAAACTGAACACTTTAACAACAGAATAATCAGAGAAGCCATCGAGATAGAAAAACACCCACACAGCATGAATAAACGAGATGATACCTCCCGCCTACCAGCCATTTGGAAACCTGCCCTTATTGGCAAACGAGTCCCTAACACAAAGAATGACAACAGACCCACACTCACGAAAACCACACAGGATGTCACCACCACACATCCACGCAAAAAGCAAACCCAAACCCACACAGATGAGGCACGACCACAAACTAGAAGCCAGTCCACAGCTGCATCATTAGCCACTTTAAACCCCTCCAATTCATACATGAAGCAAACCGACAACCACCATAAAGATGTGGCACGACCACGAACGCGAAGCCAAACAACAGCAACGCAGCTCACCATCTCAAATCCCCCTGCAACTCAGACTAACCCGAGCACAAGAAAGCCCCCACCCAAACAGAACACTCCCCCAGCCAATCAGAGCTCAGCCAACCCCACCAACCAATCAGAGCACAGCCAAGCCCCTAACCAATCAGAACACACCTCCACCCAATCAGAACACAGCCAAGCTCCCACCCAATCAGTTCAAACCCCACTGGCAGTTAAAAGGAAGAAACAGCTGCGATCACACATTACTCCTAGAAGCACGAAGCTGAAAACACCAGCCTGAAGATGACGAATGGGACTTCGTTGAAACGTCGCCAAGACACTTCCAATTTTACGCGGGAGAACACCCGAATAACCAAAGACCTACACACACACACACACACACACACAAATAATAATAATAATAATAATAATAATAATAATAATAATAATAATAATAATAATAATAATAATAATAATAATAATAATAATAATAATAA
>NW_015388380.1:7575-15621 GCF_001527695.2 Protobothrops mucrosquamatus
GGCCATCATGGAGGCCATGAACTCCCGAGCCACCTCAGATGCTTCACCTAACGATGGCAGATTGAAATCCCCCATGACTAACAGTCTGGGGGTCTCAATCGCCATCTCGGCTATCACACTGAGTAGCTCGGGTAGGGCTGCTGATACATAGCGGGGAGCCAGGTATACAATCAGCACGCCCTGCTGCCTCCCATGACCCATGTAGCATACCGGGCTTTGGTTTGGCTCCGGGTTTGCGGTCTAGCTCTGTGTTCATGGCGTGTGTCCGTTTGTTTTGTGTGGGGGTCGGAGGGAGGTGCAGCAGCTGGTGATGTCGTCATGGTTTGGCTTCTGGATGGTGGTTGCATTTCGTCTGAGGGATGGGTTTGGGCTTGGGTTTGGGTCTGGTGAGGGTGAGGGTGAATGGTGGTGGCGTACTGTGTTGTTCTGGGTCCGGTGTCAATTTTCGTGGCTAGGACCCGTTTGTTGATTAGGGCTAGTTTCCAGATGTCTGGTAGGCAGGAGGTATCGTCACGTTTATTCATGTTGTGGGGGTGTTTTTCTATTTCGATGGTTTCCATAATTATTCTCTTGTTGTGGTGTTCAGTTTTGGAGATTAGTTTGGTTCCTTCAAAATCAATTTCATGTCCTGTAGCTTTAAGGTGCTGGAAGAGGGAGGAAGTTTTTCTTCTTTTCTGACTACGTTGTGTTCTGCGATGCGGGCATTTATTCTCCTATTAGTTTGTCCAATGTATGTGGCTGGGCGGATTTTGCATGGTATTTCATAGACTCCTTGGTTTTCTAGCTGGATCCTGTCTTTGGGGTTTCTTAAGATGTTGGCTATTTTTTGGTCGGTGCCGAAGGTTGTCTTGATATTGTGTTTGTGGAGAATTTTGCTGATTTTATCTGTGGTGCCTTTGATGTAGGGGAGGAGGGCGATGTCGTTGTACTTTCTATGTCTCGGTTCTTGAGGGGTGTTTCCCTTTGGATTAGGTTGGTAATTGTATTTCTTTGGAATCCGTTGGAGATTAATACGTTTGTGAGAGTGTGTAATTCAGTTTTCAGGTGATCTTTGTCGGCTAGGCGTTTGGTTCTGGAGATGAGGGTCTTGGCTACGGAGTTGATCTGTGCAGGGTGGTGGTGGGATTGTGCGTTTAAGTAGCAGTTGGTGTGTGTTTTTTTCCGGTAGATGGTGTGTCCTAGGGAGCCATTGGGTTTTTTGTAGATTAGGACGTCCAGAAAGGGGAGTTGGTTGTTAGCTTCTATTTCCATCGTGAATTGTATTTTGGGGTGTAGGCTATTGAGATGTGTGAGGAAGTTGTCCATTTTTTCTTTCCCGTGTGGCCAAATTACAAAAGTGTCATCTACATATCTGAGCCAGATATGGGTTTGTGTTCAGATTTGTCTAAGGCGTTGGTTTCGAAGTGTTCCATGTATAGGTTTGCGATGACGGGTGAGAGGGGTGATCCCATAGGTGCTCCTTCTATCTGTTTGTATCTTTGTCCATTGTGGATGAAGTATGTGTTGGTTAGGCAGTGGTTGGTCAGATCTAGGATGTGCTTTGGGGGTTTGTATTTGTTTTGGATAGCTGTCAAGGCTTCTTTGATAGGCACTTGGGTGAAGAGGGATGTGACATCGAAGCTCACGAGTAGGTCGCTCGCTTGTAGGTTTTGTTTATTGTTTCTATGAAGTGGAGTGAGTTTTGTACGTGTGAGGAGATGGATTCTGTGTAGGGCTGAAGTTGTTTGGCGAGAAATTTGGCAAGATTCTGTAGAGGTGAGCCTATGGAGCTGACTATGGGTCTGAGTGGTGTTCCTTCTTTGTGAATCTTGGGGAGGCCATAGAGCTTGGGGCATCTGGATGATTTCTCTCTGGGGATGATTCTTTGCTGGATCTCTTCATTGATGGGAGAGGCTTTTATTTTGGATTTGGTGGTTTTTTTGCAGGTAGGTGGTGGGGTCTGTGTTTAGAGGTTTGTAAGCGGGGTCTTGGAGTAGGTTGGATAGTTTGGCTTGGTAGTCTGATGTGGAGGAAGAGGAGGGCGAGGAAGCCGCCGCTGCCCCAGCTGGGACTCCACGCTGCCCGGGCTTGCCCTCCGCCCATGAGATGTAGCTGCGGCAGGCTGCTGGGGGGGCTGGTGCCTGGCCATGATGCTGCGGCTCCTCTGCCTGACCAGCCCCTGCCAGCCCTTCCGCCTGGTACAGGTAAGCCGGGGGGGAGGGCACCACCGGCCCCGCAGCCGCTTTGCGGCGGCGCTCCGCGGACTCAGAGCCCCCTCCCTCCCCCCCGCCACTGACCCTCCGTCTCCGTCTCTGCTGCTGCTTGGCCAACGGTCGCGCCGGCTGGGGATCGCAGGGGCTGCTCTCCCTCGGGGCCGCGGCTTGCGGGAGGGCTGGCCCGCTCAGCGGAGGCTCTGGCAGGCCGCTCCCAGCGGGGATCCCGGGGCTTCCCTGCACGGCTCCCCGGTCCCATGCGCCTCGGACGGGGCCAGCCCGGGAAAGGGACTTCCTGGCCACCCTTCTCCCAGGGGGTGGGGCACCTGGACTCAGGGCCAATCAGGAGCCCTGCGAGGGGGAAAGTCCGCATAAGAGAGAGAGAAGGGAAGTGCAAGTGCCTCTCTGTCTCTCTCTCTCTGCAAATGGCGGAGGAGGCTCCGGAGCCACAGGAGATGGCTCCGGAGCCGCGGGTTGCAGACCCGTGGTCTAGAAAAGAAAAAATCCCATGAAAAATACAAAAGATACTAGATGAAATTAGTAGAAAGAAATTGAATTGCAAAAGACACCTACGGACTCTAAAATTTTACATCAAATGAAACTGTTGCGTCAACAGTTGTCCATGTTAATAGTTCAAGAAATAGAAACTAAACTGAATTATATGAAACAAAGATATTTTTAGTTTGCAAATAAACCAGGAAGATGGTTGGCATATAAATTAAGAAAGGAAAGGAAAAAGAGAGTGATTGAGAAAATTTATGAAGGTGGCAATCAACATATTACAAAAAACATATTACAAAAAATAACAAAATAATAAGATAATGATCTTATTAGAAAGCCCTTTCATAACTTTACCTCCAATTTTTACAAGAAGCAGGAGCTTGACATGCATAAAATAGACGAATATCTGCAAAGACAATGCTTACCAAAACATTTACAAGCTCAGAGACAACTTATGAACAATCCAGTAACCACCTTTGAAATATCAGAAGCTATTAAAAAAAATGAAACCAGGTAAATCTCCAGGCCCACATAGTCTTACAATTCAATATTACAAATGCTTTGAGGATCAACTCCTTCAGCCACTAAAGCAGGGGTCCCCAACCCCCGGTCCGTGGACCGGCACCAGTCCGCAGCATGCCAGCAAGCAGGCTGCACAAACAAGCAAAGCTCCATCCTCGGGATGCAGGCAGTATTCAAAACCACACCCCTTCTGGTCCACGGAAAAACCTTTCTCCATGGCACCGGTCCCTGGTGCCCAAAAGGTTGGGTACCTCTGCACTAAAGGATATAATGGAGTATTACAGAAAGCAAAGATGTCTCAAACCTGGACAGAAGCTAATATGTGTTATTACTGAAGGAGGGTCAAGATGTCCCAAAGATAAAAAAAAACTACAGACTAATTTCATTATTAAATAATTAAATAATGATTATAAACTTTTTGCTGCAATTTTGGCAGAAAGATTGAAGAAGGTCTTACGGGCATATATCCATGAAGATCAATCTGGCTTTCTGCCAAAAAGACAGTCAAGAGACAATGTGAGGACTGTTATGAATATTATGGAATATTTACAATATCATAACGAAAAACAGGTAGCTTTAATATTTCTGGATGCAGAGAAGGCATTTGACAACTTAAATTGGGTTTTTATGTTTAAAGTATTGGAAGATATTGTCGTGACTCCGAGCCAGCCTGTGCTCTCAACAGCAGAGTCCGGGGAATCTGAGGAGGAGGAGGTGGAGGGAGGCACTGAGGAGTTACAAGACTCACATTCCAGTGAGGAGCCAGGCCCCTCCAATCGTGTGCAGGATGAGATGCAGCTGGGTGGGGAGGAAGAGTCAGACCTGGATGTCTCACAGCTGTCGGAAATGAGAGACACCCGAAAAAGGAGACAAGCTAGGAGAGTAGACCAGAGAGAGGCTATGGGACGACTCAAGAGAAAGCACTGAGAAGCCACGCCTTGAAGACTGACTTACAAAAGGGGAATGTGTGGGTGGTGCTGGTTGCTGAAGGCAACCGTTGCAAAGTACTTCATGGGATCATGTTCTGTTAGTAGTGCCGGTGACTACTTTTCGGTTTGCATCGTGTTTCGTGTGGACAATTTCCTCCTTTGGATGGTGTTTGCTGCTTTTGTTTCTGGACTATTTGGCAGGTTGGTTACCCATATTAAAAGGGGTTTGTTTTGTTTTGAGTCTCCAGCCTATTTTCTCAACAGGGGTTTGGTCCTTGTGCCTTTAACAAGGACGGCTATAGGCTGGGATAGAACAGATATGGACTTTGGGGAGAATTTTATTCAAGGGGTCAAAGCAGTTTATATGTCACAGCAAGTAAATATCATTATCAATGGAGATTTACTAGATCATGTGAAATTCAAAAGGGTATGAGACAAGGATGCCCCTTGTCTCCCTTGCTGTTTATATTGGTATTGGATGTTTTGAATAGAGATATCAGGCAAGATGAGAAAACAGCAGGTATAAATATCAAAAAGGAGGTTTACAAATTGAGAGCATTTGCTGATGATTTAGTTGAATTTTTGCAAGACCCAAAAACTAGTATAGAATATTTGTTATAGAAATTAAATGTGTTTGGAGTTTTAGTGGGCTTTAAAATAAACAAACAAAACAACAATGCTTGTCAAGAATATGACCTCTCAGGATTGTAAAATATTGACTAAAAAGTCAGGCTTTAAGGCGGAGAAAAAGGTGAAATACCTGGGAGTTGTATTGACAAATACAAATGCTAAATTGTTTCAAAATAATTTTGTGCCTGTTTGGAAAGACATTAAAAAGGAATTAAGATGGGACAAACTGCAACTATCACTACTGGGTAGAATCTCTGTAATTAAGATGAATGTTTTACCAAAGATGCTTTTTTTTGTTTCAGACTCTACCAATACTTCTAACTGATACTCCATTTAAACAATGGCACATGGATATTTCAAAGTTTATAGGGCAAGGGAACAAACCAAGAATTAGATACAAATTATTGCAAGATGCTAAGGAAAGAGGTGGTTTGGGTTTACCAGATTTGAAATTGTATTTTGATGCTTGTTTGGTCTGGCTAAAAGAGTGAGTGACTCTCCAAAATAAGAGGTTACCTGATCTAGAGGGCCATGAATTAAGATTCAGATTTGGATGACACAGCTATTTAGGGTATGATAAGGTTAAAGTAAATGTTAGACGTGCAATCCTAAGAGTTTGGAACAAATATAAAGTAAGATTCTCTGCAAAAATCCTTCTTTGGGTGTCTCCCCTGAAAGCTTTTTTTAGAAAAGTAATGGTGTTATTCAGTATTGTTGACAGAGGAATCAGTGCAATGACAAACAGTAGTGGTGATAGTGACTCTCCTTGGAAGGTTCCTCTCTTGATATTAACCTCTCCCATTCCATCACCATTGACCAGCAACCAAGTCTTCCATTGTGCCATCAATATTTGTACAAAGCTTTTGATGTTTTTACTGACTCCTGTTATTTCTAGGCATTTGATTATCCAATCATGTGGCAGAGAGTCACATGCCTTCCTGTAATGAATCTATGCTACATTCATTCAAGTTGGTCTTCCTTCTCTTGCAGTTTTCCAGAATCATCTTGTCAATTAGGAATTGATCTTTTCTTCCTCTGCTGTTTGGGCAGTTTCCTTTCTGCTCAGGTGGAAAGAGCTTGTTTTCAACTAGGTGCTGTTGGTCTGCATCAGCTACCATAGCAGTTAGCAATCTGAAAGTTGTTGGAAAGCAAGTAATTGGCCTGGTGATGCCCCATTTGCTGGATCTTTGATTATCAGGTAGGTTTTGCCAGATGTTAGCCACTCTTCAATTTCACCTCCTTGCAGTACATTGTTAAACTGCTTGGCAAAAAGTGGGTGTAGACCAGTTGGAATTCATATTCAGCTGGTGCTGACCAATTCTTGATCTTCCTTGCTCTTTTCTCCACCATTGCTGCTGTTATTACAAGTTCTTTCATTTCATCTTTTTTATTCTTATCCACCTTCTTCAACCAAGCTGCATTCTTGTTGTATTTCTTTGGGTTATCCCATATCTGTGCTCAGAACTGCACTGTTTATTCCTTGTCAGGTGTGTTTTTTTTTTTTAATTTAATTTTTTATTTTTCCAAACTCTCCCCCATACATATACCGTGATATTTATCAGATGTTAACATACATTCTTTTTACATTCTTATATATAAGATACTTTTAATAAAATGAAATAAATACATACACATGACTTTTGGTGTTGCTCGCCCATTTCCCCTTTCACCGTACCCACACTCCTTCTTCTTTACCTTCTTTCTCCCTTTCTTCTCTTTCTTCCCTACTTCCCTCTTCTTCCTCTCCTCCTCTCTTTCCTTCACCACTCTCCTCCCCTTTCTCCCCACTTCTCCTCCAACCTTCCTACTTCCTTCTCCCCTCCTTTACTCTTTTCTCTCTCCTCTCCTTTCTTCCCTCTCATCCCTCTTCAGATACAATTCAGGGGTAATGTCCGAGCAACTCCTCTCTCCAAATTTCCCTATCTGTATTATATACAATAAGATTAATTTTCTCTTACATTAATTCTTCTATTTATCTAACCTTCTCGGTATATACTTCTATAAATATGTATACAACCTCCAGTTATTCAATACTGTGTCGCCTGGGTCTCCCTCCTTATCTGCTCCTTCTTCTTCCATCTAAATTGATGTTTTGATAGAAAATTGGCATAAAAGAAAAGTCGGTTAGTATTTTTCAAGGGGTCTAAAGTATCATCAGACTGAGACAGAATAGAAATTAGCAGTAACAATCAGATAAGTAAAGACGTGATTCCAGTATTTTCCCAATCACCTCTCCCTCTGGGGGGGCTTTCAGTGCTTTCCAATTTTGTGCAAACACAATCCTGGCTGCCATAATTATATGAATAATTAAATATGTTTTCTCTTTATTGTATTTCCCTGGTAGAATACCCAACAGGAATATTTCTGGTCTTAGTTCTATACGTTGTTGTATCATCTTTTCTATCCATGTTCTAATTATATTCCAGTCACATGCCTTCCTGTAATCAATCTATGATACATTCAATTTCAAGTTGGTTTTCCTTCTCTTGCAGTTTTCCAGAATCATCTTGTCAATTAGGAGTTGATCTTTTCTTCCTCTGCTGTTTGGGCAGTTTCCTTTCTGCTCCGGTGGAAAGACCTTATTTTCAAGTAGATGTTGTTGGACTGCATCAGCTACCACACCAATCTGAAAGTTGTTGGTAAGGAAGTACCGTATTTTTCGCACCATAAGACGCACTTTCCCCCCCCCAAAAGATGGGGGAAAATGTCTGTGCGTCTTATGGAGCGAATGCCACCTCCCACCGCACCGCGCCAGCTGACGCCAGCTGACGGGCGCAGGAGGTAGGCGCCGCCGCGGTCTCCCAGCCGCTTGCTTCTTCGTCTGGAGCAGTTGCAAGGGCTTGCTTGGTCGCCGGCGGCGGGGAGCGCGTCAGCGGCCCTTGTGGACCATGGAAGCCCTTGCAATTGCTGGGGCGGCGGCCAGCAGGGGCATCGCTTCCCGGGAAGCCGAGCAGGCCACATGTCTCCCCAGGCCGGGCCGGGCGGCAATCATGGCTGGGCTGGCGGCCGGCGGGGGCATCGCTCCCCGGGAAGCCGAGCAAGCCACATGTCTCCCCAGGCCGGGCCGGACAGCAGTCAGGCATGAAGCTTGCCTGGCTGCCGCAGGGCTCTCCGCCGCCCGGCCCCACCTCGGCCCCACCGGTGGCGCCTTCCTCGGCCACTTTTGGGGAGCTGCTGCCACCCTCGGTGCTGCAGGAGGAGACCTTGGGCTGTGAGGGCAGCGGGGCTGGCAGCGATCAGGACCCCCCCTTGTCCCCGCGGCAGCACTCCTC